>NC_034200.2:35465172-35520172 GCF_002021735.2 Oncorhynchus kisutch
TTGGTATAATTTGTGGTTGAAATCTGGGTAACAATGAGACAAAGACTATGTCGATCAATTTATTTGCTAATTCAACCAATCAGCTATATTGATGGAGCATGATAAATTCAGTTTTAATAAACTAGATTGACTCAACCAATGTTTGCTTTCGCCTGGAGGGGATTGGGGGCTGCTGATGTATCTATCAGCAGCAGAGTGCCATGTAACTCATTCATGATTATTAACTTAGTGACAGGCGAACTCAATCATGATTATTAGGGCCCATGGTTATTAACTTAGTGACAGGCTAACTCATTCATGATTATTAGGGCCCATGATTATTAACTTAGTGACAGGCTAACTCAATCATGATTATTAACTTAGTGACAGGCGAACTCAATCATGATTATTAGGGCCCATGATTATTAACTTAGTGACAGGCTAACTCATTCATGATTATTAACTTAGTGACAGGCTAACTCATTCATGATTATTAACTTAGTGACAGGCTAACTCATTCATGATTATTAACTTAGTGACAGGCTAACTCATTCATGATTATTAACTTAGTGACAGGCTAACTCATTCATGGTTATTAACTTAGCGACAGGCTAACTCATTCATGGTTATTAACTTAGAGACAGGCTAAATCATTAATGATTATTAACTTAGTGACAGGCTAACTCATTCATGATTATTAACTTAGTGACATGCTAAATAATTCATGATTATTAACTTAGTGACAGGCTAAATCATTCATGATTATTAACTTAGTGACAAGCTAAATCATTCATGATTATTAACTTAGTGACAGGCTAACTCATTCATGATTATTAACTTAGTGACAGGCTAAATCATTCATGATTATTAACTTAGTGACAGGCTAAATCATTCATGATTATTAACTTAGTGACAGGCTAACTCATTCATGATTATTAACTTAGTGACATGCTAAATCATTCATGATTATTAACTTAGTGACAGGCTAAATCATTCATGATTATTAACTTAGTGACAGGCTAAATCATTCATGATTATTAACTTAGTGACAGGCTAAATCATTCATGATTATTAGGGCCCATGGTTATTAACTTAGTGGCACGCTAACTTGTGAGCGTCACAATCATCAGCACTCCCACAAACGAGTTTATTACAGCCAAACGTTTCATAAAAATCGCAGAGTTCTGGCTATGAGTATGGATGGATGGTAGACCTACAATCATGATTATTAGGGCCCATGATTATTAACTTAGTGACAGGCTAACTCATTCATGATTATTAACTTAGTGACAGGCTAACTCATTCATGATTATTAACTTAGTGACAGGCTAACTCATTCATGATTATTAACTTAGTGACAGGCTAACTCATTCATGATTATTAACTTAGTGACAGGCTAACTCATTCATGGTTATTAACTTAGCGACAGGCTAACTCATTCATGGTTATTAACTTAGAGACAGGCTAAATCATTAATGATTATTAACTTAGTGACAGGCTAACTCATTCATGATTATTAACTTAGTGACATGCTAAATAATTCATGATTATTAACTTAGTGACAGGCTAAATCATTCATGATTATTAACTTAGTGACAAGCTAAATCATTCATGATTATTAACTTAGTGACAGGCTAACTCATTCATGATTATTAACTTAGTGACAGGCTAAATCATTCATGATTATTAACTTAGTGACAGGCTAAATCATTCATGATTATTAACTTAGTGACAGGCTAACTCATTCATGATTATTAACTTAGTGACATGCTAAATCATTCATGATTATTAACTTAGTGACAGGCTAAATCATTCATGATTATTAACTTAGTGACAGGCTAAATCATTCATGATTATTAACTTAGTGACAGGCTAAATCATTCATGATTATTAACTTAGTGACAGGCTAACTCATTCATGATTATTAACTTAGTGACAGGCTAAATCATTCATGATTATTAACTTAGTGACAGGCTAAATCATTCATGATTATTCACTTAGTGACAGGCTAACTCATTCATGATTATTAACTTAGTGACATGCTAAATCATTCATGATTATTAACTTAGTGACAGGCTAAATCATTCATGATTATTAACTTAGTGACAGGCTAAATCATTCATGATTATTCACTTAGTGACAGGCTAAATCATTCATGATTATTAGGGCCCATGGTTATTAACTTAGTGGCACGCTAACTTGTGAGCGTCACAATCATCAGCACTCCCACAAACGAGTTTATTACAGCCAAACGTTTCATAAAAATCGCAGAGTTCTGGCTATGAGTATGGATGGATGGTAGACCTACAAGGAGCTGTAGAACACGGACAGATGTGGTTGGGGAGCCATGTTTGGCAGTGAACAAGTTGGTTGTACAGCACAAACCTGGGACCAGGCTAACGCTGAGCCTTTAAGTTGGTGATAGCAGTGGAAAGAGAGAGAGAGAGAGATTGTTGTAGATGTTTCAAAGCATCACTGGAGATTTCTAGTTAAATTATTTGCAGATTCATTGCGGAATATTTACAATTCTAACGTTCGTGTTGAAAAAGGTAGGTAAAAATAGCTGAACAGTAGATAGTTTGAAGAAACTAGAACTCGTAGAAAGTCTGTATGTTAAATGAACTAGTTTGGGTTGTTTACATTCTAGCGTAGTGTTTGTGTGGGAGTTGTATAATGAACTAGTTTGGGTTGTTTACAGTCTAGCGTAGTGTTTGTGTGGGAGTTGTATAATGAACTAGTTTAGGTTGTTTACAGTCTAGCGTAGTGTTTGTGTGGGAGTCTTCCCCTTCAGCCTTCTTGCTTCTTTCTTCCTGTGTAGGCCTCTTCTCCTCTTCTCACCTGAAAACGCTGCTGGGCACTGTCATGTTGGATTCCGATTTCGCTGCTGCTGCTGGTATTGAAATATCTGACCACTGCTATTTGCTTGTTGTTTATTTTAGCACGATCATGACCCTTTAATCTTGTGACAATGTCACCACAATTGTGTAGCAGTCTAATGCTTGTGGCTAGCTGATGAAGTGGAGCTGCTGCATGGTCTTAGCGGTTGATGTTTCTGTAATCTGTGAGGTAAGTTCTACAACTGTACAAATCCCCAAATTACCACAACGAATCTAATTTGTATGCAAGAGGAGGAGACAAGCAGCATTAGGGGCTCAGGCTTGAATGAATGGTGGCCGGTGCGTGAGAGAAAAAATATCAATCAAGTTCAGCAAGTACTCACACTCAAACCATAAAGAGAAGACAAAAACACTCACACTCAAACCATAAAGAGAAGACAAAAACACTCACACTCAAACCATAAAGAGAAGACAAAAACACTCACACTCAAACCATAAAGAGAAGACAAAAACACTCACACTCAAACCATAAAGAGAAGACAAAAACACTCACACTCAACCATAAAGAGAAGACAAAAACACTCACACTCAAACCATAAAGAGAAGACAAAAACACTCACACTCAAACCATAAAGAGAAGACAAAAAACACTCACACTCAAACCATAAAGAGAAGACAAAAACACTCACACTCAAACCATAAAGAGAAGACAAAAACACTCACACTCAAACCATAAAGAGAAGACAAAAACACTCACACTCAAACCATAAAGAGAAGACAAAAACACTCACACTCAAACCATAAAGAGAAGACAAAAACACTCACACTCAACCATAAAGAGAAGACAAAAACACTCACACTCAAACCATAAAGAGAAGACAAAAACACTCACACTCAAACCATAAAGAGAAGACAAAAACACTCACACTCAAACCATAAAGAGAAGACAAAAACACTCACACTCAAACCATAAAGAGAAGACAAAACACTCACACTCAAACCATAAAGAGAAGACAAAAACACTCACACTCAAACCATAAAGAGAAGACAAAAACACTCACACTCAAACCATAAAGAGAAGACAAAAACACTCACACTCAAACCATAAAGAGAAGACAAAAACACTCACACTCAAACCATAAAGAGAAGACAAAAACACTCACACTCAAACCATAAAGAGAAGACAAAAACACTCACACTCAAACCATAAAGAGAAGACAAAAACACTCACACTCAAACCATAAAGAGAAGACAAAAACACTCACACTCAAACCATAAAGAGAAGACAAAAACACTCACACTCAAACCATAAAGAGAAGACAAAAACACTCACACTCAAACCATAAAGAGAAGACAAAAACACTCACACTCAAACCATAAAGAGAAGACAAAAACACTCACACTCAAACCATAAAGAGAAGACAAAAACACTCACACTCAAACCATAAAGAGAAGACAAAAACACTCACACTCAAACCATAAAGAGAAGACAAAAACACTCACACTCAAACCATAAAGAGAAGACAAAAACACTCACACTCAAACCATAAAGAGAAGACAAAAACACTCACACTCAAACCATAAAGAGAAGACAAAAACACTCACACTCAAACCATAAAGAGAAGACAAAAACACTCACACTCAAACCATAAAGAGAAGACAAAAACACTCACACTCAAACCATAAAGAGAAGACAAAAACACTCACACTCAAACCATAAAGAGAAGACAAAAACACTCACACTCAAACCATAAAGAGAAGACAAAAACACTCACACTCAAACCATAAAGAGAAGACAAAAACACTCACACTCAAACCATAAAGAGAAGACAAAAACACTCACACTCAAACCATAAAGAGAAGACAAAAACACTCACACTCAAACCATAAAGAGAAGACAAAAACACTCACACTCAAACCATAAAGAGAAGACAAAAACACTCACACTCAAACCATAAAGAGAAGACAAAAACACTCACACTCAAACCATAAAGAGAAGACAAAAACACTCACACTCAAACCATAAAGAGAAGACAAAAACACTCACACTCAAACCATAAAGAGAAGACAAAAACACTCACACTCAAACCATAAAGAGAAGACAAAAACACTCACACTCAAACCATAAAGAGAAGACAAAAACACTCACACTCAAACCATAAAGAGAAGACAAAAACACTCACACTCAAACCATAAAGAGAAGACAAAAACACTCACACTCAAACCATAAAGAGAAGACAAAAACACTCACACTCAAACCATAAAGAGAAGAGAAGACAAAAACACTCACACTCAAACCATAAAGAGAAGACAAAAACACTCACACTCAAACCATAAAGAGAAGACAAAAACACTCACACTCAAACCATAAAGAGAAGACAAAAACACTCACACTCAAACCATAAAGAGAAGACAAAAACACTCACACTCAAACCATAAAGAGAAGACAAAAACACTCACACTCAAACCATAAAGAGAAGACAAAAACACTCACACTCAAACCATAAAGAGAAGACAAAAACACTCACACTCAAACCATAAAGAGAAGACAAAAACACTCACACTCAAACCATAAAGAGAAGACAAAAACACTCACACTCAAACCATAAAGAGAAGACAAAAACACTCACACTCAAACCATAAAGAGAAGACAAAAACACTCACACTCAAACCATAAAGAGAAGACAAAAACACTCACACTCAAACCATAAAGAGAAGACAAAAAACACTCACACTCAAACCATAAAGAGAAGACAAAAACACTCACACTCAAACCATAAAGAGAAGACAAAAACACTCACACTCAAACCATAAAGAGAAGACAAAACACTCACACTCAAACCATAAAGAGAAGACAAAAACACTCACACTCAAACCATAAAGAGAAGACAAAAACACTCACACTCAAACCATAAAGAGAAGACAAAAACACTCACACTCAAACCATAAAGAGAAGACAAAACACTCACACTCAAACCATAAAGAGAAGACAAAAACACTCACACTCAAACCATAAAGAGAAGACAAAAACACTCACACTCAAACCATAAAGAGAAGACAAAAACACTCACACTCAAACCATAAAGAGAAGACAAAAACACTCACACTCAAACCATAAAGAGAAGACAAAAACACTCACACTCAAACCATAAAGAGAAGACAAAAACACTCACACTCAAACCATAAAGAGAAGACAAAAACACTCACACTCAAACCATAAAGAGAAGACAAAAACACTCACACTCAAACCATAAAGAGAAGACAAAAACACTCACACTCAAACCATAAAGAGAAGACAAAAACACTCACACTCAAACCATAAAGAGAAGACAAAAACACTCACACTCAAACCATAAAGAGAAGACAAAAACACTCACACTCAAACCATAAAGAGAAGACAAAAACACTCACACTCAAACCATAAAGAGAAGACAAAAACACTCACACTCAAACCATAAAGAGAAGACAAAAACACTCACACTCAAACCATAAAGAGAAGACAAAAACACTCACACTCAAACCATAAAGAGAAGACAAAAACACTCACACTCAAACCATAAAGAGAAGACAAAAACACTCACACTCAAACCATAAGAGAAGACAAAAACACTCACACTCAAACCATAAAGAGAAGACAAAAACACTCACACTCAAACCATAAAGAGAAGACAAAAACACTCACACTCAAACCATAAAGAGAAGACAAAAACACTCACACTCAAACCATAAAGAGAAGACAAAAACACTCACACTCAAACCATAAAGAGAAGACAAAAACACTCACACTCAAACCATAAAGAGAAGACAAAAACACTCACACTCAAACCATAAAGAGAAGACAAAAACAAGGTTGCCGAGGTGCAAAAAATATACATCATTTAATTCCATGCTCGTAAGAATGAAAAATGTGCCAGTGTAAAGTGCAAAAAGGCTAAACAAAAAAGACTGTACATTTTGTTGTCTAAAAGACCGTACATTTTGTTGTCTAAAAGACCGTACATTTTGTTGTCTAAAAGACTGTACATTTTGTTGTCTAAAAGACTGTACATTTTGTTGTCTAAAAGACCGTACATTTTGTTGTCTAAAAGACCGTACATTCTGTTGTCTAAAAGACCGTACATTTTGTTGTCTAAAAGACTGTACATTTTGTTGTCTAAAAGACTGTACATTTTGTTGTCTAAAAGACCGTACATTTTGTTGTCTAAAAGACCGTACATTTTGTTGTCTAAAAGACCGTACATTTTGTTGTCTAAAAGACCGTACATTTTGTTGTCTAAAAGACCGTACATTTTGTTGTCTAAAAGACTGTACATTTTGTTGTCTAAAAGACCGTACATTTTGTTGTCTAAAAGACCGTACATTTTGTTGTCTAAAAGACCGTACATTTTGTTGTCTAAAAGACCGTACATTTTGTTGTCTAAAAGACCGTACATTTTGTTGTCTAAAAGACCGTACATTTTGTTGTCTAAAAGACCGTACATTTTGTTGTCTAAAAGACCGTACATTTTGTTGTCTAAAAGACCGTACATTTTGTTGTCTAAAAGACCATACATTTTGTTGTCTAAAAGACCGTACATTTTGTTGTCTAAAAGACCGTACATTTTGTTGTCTAAAAGACCGTACATTTTGTTGTCTAAAAGACCGTACATTTTGTTGTCTAAAAGACCGCACATTTTGTTGTCTAAAAGACCGTACATTTTGTTGTCTAAAAGACCGTACATTTTGTTGTCTAAAAGACTGTACATTTTGTTGTCTAAAAGACCGTACATTCTGTTGTCTAAAAGACCGTACATTTTGTTGTCTAAAAGACCGTACATTTTGTTTTCTAAAAGACCGTACATTTTGTTGTCTAAAAGACCGTACATTTTGTTGTCTAAAAGACCGTACATTTTGTTGTCTAAAAGACCGTACATTTTGTTGTCTAAAAGACTGTACATTTTGTTGTCTAAAAGACCGTACATTTTGTTGTCTAAAAGACCGTACATTTTGTTGTCTAAAAGACCGTACATTTTGTTGTCTAAAAGACCGTACATTTTGTTGTCTAAAAGACCGTACATTTTGTTGTCTAAAAGACCGTACATTTTTGTCATCTAAAAGACCGTACATTTTGTTGTCTAAAAGACCGTACATTTTGTTGTCTAAAAGACCGTACATTTTGTTGTCTAAAAGACCGTACATTTTGTTGTCTAAAAGACCGTACATTTTGTTGTCTAAAAGACCGTACATTTTGTTGTCTAAAAGACCGTACATTTTGTTGTCTAAAAGACTGTACATTTTGTTGTCTAAAAGACCGTACATTCTGTTGTCTAAAAGACCGTACATTTTGTTGTCTAAAAGACCGTACATTTTGTTTTCTAAAAGACCGTACATTTTGTTGTCTAAAAGACCGTACATTTTGTTGTCTAAAAGACCGTACATTTTGTTGTCTAAAAGACCGTACATTTTGTTGTCTAAAAGACTGTACATTTTGTTGTCTAAAAGACCGTACATTTTGTTGTCTAAAAGACCGTACATTTTGTTGTCTAAAAGACCGTACATTTTGTTGTCTAAAAGACCGTACATTTTGTTGTCTAAAAGACCGTACATTTTGTTGTCTAAAAGACCGTACATTTTTGTCATCTAAAAGACCGTACATTTTGTTGTCTAAAAGACCGTACATTTTGTTGTCTAAAAGACCGTACATTTTGTTGTCTAAAAGACCGTACATTTTGTTGTCTAAAAGACCGTACATTTTGTTGTCTAAAAGACCGTACATTTTGTTGTCTAAAAGACCGTACATTTTGTTGTCTAAAGGACTGTACATTTGTTGTCTAAAAGACCGTACATTTTGTTGTCTAAAAGACTGTACATTTTGTTGTCTAAAAGACTGTACATTTTGTTGTCTAAAAGACTGTACATTTTGTTGTCTAAAAGATCGTACATTTTGTTGTCTAAAAGACTGTACTTTTTGTTGTCTAAAAGATCGTACATTTTGTTGTCTAAAAGACTGTACATTTTGTTGTCTAAAAGACCGTACATTTTGTTGTCTAAAAAACCGTACATTTGGTCCTTTAGAAGAGTGTACATTTGGTCCTTTAGAAGAGTGTACATTTGGTCGTCTATTCCATCCTCAGTGCTGGAATATTTTTGCACCTCGTCCTCCTTGTTCTTTTTTAATGGTTTGAGTGCAGGTACCTGCTGAATTCTATACAAGATGAGTGCCAAAAGTCTGTGGGTGGAATACAGTCTGCATACTTGGAAGAGATTAAACACATGCAAGTGAAAGTTGAATGTGAAAAAGAGAAAAGACAGAAATGATTTGTGCTTTACACTGATAATAATGTTTATTTGTTTGTCAAAACAGTCTTATAATACGTTCAAATTTCTATTCATTAATTTTTTTACATTCACAACGTATTACTTTCGTAGAAAAGCCACCATTCACTACTCAAAATGTTGTTTACATTCACAGACTTTTGGTACTAAATTTCACTCCATATGTGGAGTGCGTTTTTAGTGCCTAAATACATTAAAAATGAACTGGAAACAGGTTATCGAGGCATTTCACATGCCATGGAACATGTTAGAATTGCAAAACGGAATGTGTTAATTTTGTATGAGATTTCCGTTATCTGTAGTTGAATAGTTTGGATCATAACAACTTGCCATAAAAAGGATGATGCATGCAGAAGTGTGTAATCTAACAGCAGAGACGGATTGGCCATCTGGCATTTCTGGCAAATGCCAGATGGGTTGGTCCATTTTTTTTGCCTAGTGGGCCTTGGTAAATTGGGGTTTTAGCGCAGAATGATCATTATTTGGCTAATAATGGGTGTCTCAAGGAAAACAATGGGCCGGTGTGTTAGAAATACCCAGGCCGATTTCTTTTCCCAGTCCGTCCCTGATCAACAGTGACCTTGTTGTTGTTGACAAGCTGCAGCACCATGATATGGCATGTTCCAGAAATTATTATTGTTTATTCTATATCCGCATAAATGGATAATGACACATTTTATTATTGTCATGAGGAATGTCAAATGATGTTTATGATTACTGTACATTATCGACTTTATACGACTTATAACAAGATTTAACTTGCACTTTCAACTTGGAGTGTTCGGCTGTACAGTTCCCATTACTGTCTGGTTTTAAGCTCCTATCACTTTACAAGGTGAACATTTTAACCTCGCTTCTGTTGACGCAATGAGGGGAAATAAGAGAGGGGTCGGGCCAAGCGCCCGGCGGCTACAGCAGTATCACAGCCAAAACGGACTTGGCTCAAATGGAAGATCTACTGTTAACTACTTCTCTAGGATCTACACCAACATCTACATGCAGTGTCTGGAGTCATTGTCATGGTGATATTTCCCTTTAAAATGGATTGGGAAGAGGCAAGCAGGAATCGTTGGTATATTCCCATATGGAAAAGGGTCTATATGAATCATATAAGGATTCTTATATGGGCAGGCCTACTCCTGAAACATCGAAGTAATATATACGTGATATGTGTCTTATATATGTGTGTTATAAGACCACAATCACACACTGGCATAATAGAAGAACCATCTGTTTGACTTGACCATCTGTTTGATATGATGTCACATGTGTGAAACACAGGATTTGTATAAGAATCATGTTTTGTGTGTTTTCTTATAGGAAGTAGGCCATAATCATATAAGATTGACTTATATGAAGATTGACTCAGATAACATTTGTATAAATCATTTCCATATGGGTTATCAGAGAATATTCCTGTACCGTTTATACTGTAAAAACCAACAACATCATTGGTGTACTACTCTCTGCATATTGTTCAGAGTCTATGCTGTCTTACCAGAATGACCTTTTGGTCACCTTTTATTGTCACCTCCACCTAAGAGCTCAATCTGTGAGATTTCCTGCTGTTCAATGTTCAGATAATTATATATTGGTTCTTGAAGAATTATAACTTAGAAATACCTAACTGTCTTACTGTATCATAACTCAAAATCGAAGGTTGTACATTATACAATCTTCACTGTTAGTATCCTGTATATGAATTTGTGAATGGTTACATTAACCCAGAGTCATATATTAAAAAAGATATGTCTCTGCATTTCCACCAGCCCCATCCCTAAGTTTACCAAAAACAAAGAGGTAAAGTCAGTCTTTTTAAATGACAGATTGGACCTTTTAATCGTTATTTCACAGTTCTCTAGCTATTTAGTATTTACTAATAAATCAAGACTACCAATATGTTTGCTGTCCATGGTGCTGAAACATGAACATCCCAAGAAAGAACTGAGTTGCTGTCCAGGGAGGGTCTTGAAACATATTACTTCTTACAATGATAAATTGCTGGCCTCCCGAGTGGTGCAACAGTCTAAGGCACTGCATCGCAGTGCTTTAGGCGTCCCTACAGACCCAGGCTGTGTCAGACCCAGGCTGTGTCAGACCCAGGCTGTGTCAGACCCAGGCTGTGTCACAACCGGACGTGATCGGTTGCAGCAATTGATAAAAGATTGAAATTGGGACGAAAAAAAGTATATGGTAAATTGCCTGATTTGGCTTCATTAAAAACGAGGACCACTACATTCCAATTGGCATGTTACCAACAGGGTTAAATCATTTGAAGTAAGTTCTTAAAATTGTCCATTGCGACCACACAATTTCATTATGAATTGAATTCTAGAAATAAGACTATAAAATAAACTAGATTGACCCCTTCCTGCATAATCAATCTATTTCCCTTTCTCTCTATGTAAATCATCCTCTCTCTCTCTCTCTCTTTCTCTCTCTCTCTCTCTCTCTCTCTCTCTCTCTCTCTCGCTCCTCTGATTGAGAGGGTGGCTCTGCAGCAGGATAAGACGACTGAAATGGCTCTGTCTCTGGGACCACTGCCTCCTCCTGCTGTTCCTCCTCCTTCCCTTTCTCTCTCCCCGTTATGCTTCCAACACACCGACAGCGTCATTGCGCAAAATAGTACACAGCATCATCTGGATGTGTGCAACAAAAAGATCAACATTCCCCTTCTGCTACCATTTCTGTCAAACCGTCGACACATACAGTTTGACGCATACATTCGATAAATCCAACGTACTGTATGAACCACACAGAACACACTGCAACTGCCTCTGCAACGCTATGCTGCAAGGGAAACGCAGCGTTCCATTGGAAATGAATGTAAATCTGGTGTACCAAAATGCGATGACGCTGTCGGTGTGATCGAAGCGTGAGTCATTGTTTTCTGCTCTCTTCCCATTGTCCCCTTTTTCTTAACCCTCTCCCTCCCTCCTCCTTCCCTCTACTGTCTTTTTCTCTCTATTGTCTCTCTATCCTCAACCAAGTCCTAAACCCTCAAATACAAATTCCTAATTCGATCAAAGCCCACGTTTGCTTCAGGGCTATCCAAACAGCACACTAACACAGTTAAATCAAATCAAATTATATTTTATTTGTCACATTCGTGAATACAACAGATGTAGACCTTACAGTGAAATGCTTACTTACAAGCCCTTAACCAACAATGCAGTTTTAAGAAAAATACCTAAAAAAATAAGAAATAAAAGTAACAAATAATTAAAGAGCAGCAGTAAACTCATAAGCGTGATTACAGTTATACCAGTCCCTGTTCTCTGTGTATCTGAGCTTGGATAACATCACTGTGTAGCCTAGTATGTGACACACGTTATTGAATGCTCCGACTTGTTAGTCTTTCTGGTAGTTCTAGATGGATCTATGGTTTACAGATATCTGTTTACTAAATCTGTAGCTGATACGAGAGCATTTTTTTCTCCTGATGGCCGCAGATGTTGAAAACCTGTGTCCTCTTCACAGTGTTGTCCCCTTCACACGGTTGTGTCCGCTTTACACTGTTGTGTCTTCCTCACAGTGTTGTGCCCTCTTCAGTGTTGTGTCCTCTTCACAGTGTTGTGTCCTCTTCACCGTGTTGTGTCCTCTTCACAGTGTTGTGTCCTCTTCAGTGTTGTGTCCTCTTCAGTGTTGTGTCCTCTTCACAGTGTTGTGTCCTCTTCACAGTGTTGTGTCTCTTCACAGTGTTGTGTCCTCTTCAGTGTTGTGTCCTCTTCAGTGTTGTGCCCTCTTCAGTGTTGTGTCCTCTTCAGTGTTGGGTCCGCTTCAGTGTTGGGTCCTCTTCAGTGTTGTGTCCACTTCACAGTGTTGGGTCCTCTTCAGTGTTGTGTCCTCTTCACAGTGTTGTGTCCTCTTCACAGTGTTGTGTCCGCTTCAGTGTTGTGTCCTCTTCAGTGTTGTGTCCTCTTCACAGTGTTGTGTTCTCTTCAGTGTTGTGTCCTCTTCACAGTGTTGTGTCCACTTCAGTGTTGTGTCCTCTTCAGTGTTGTGTCCACTTCAGTGTTGTGTCCTCTTCAGTGTTGTGTCCTCTTCAGTGTTGTGTCCTCTTCACAGTGTTGTGTCCTCTTCACAGTGTTGTGTCCTCTTCACAGTGTTGTGTCCTCTTCAGTGTTGTGTCCTTTTCAGTGTTGTGTCCTCTTCAGTGTTGTGTCCTCTTCAGTGTTGTGTCCTTTTCAGTGTTGTGCCCCTTCACAGTGTTGTGTCCTCTTCACAGTGTTGTGTCCTCTTCACTGTTGTGCCCTCTTCACAGTGTTGTGTCCTCTTCACAGTGTTGTGCCTTCTTCACAGTGTTGTGCCCTCTTCACAGTGTTGTGTCCTCTTCACAGTGGTGTGCCTTCTTCACAGTGTTGTGTCCTCTTCAGTGTTGTGTCCTCTTCACACTGTTGTGTCTCTTCACAGTGTTGTGCCCTCTTCAGTGTTGTGCCCTCTTCAGTGTTGTGTCCTCTTCAGTGTTGTGTCCTCTTCAGTGTTGTGTCCTCTTCACAGTGTTGTGTCCTTTTCAGTGTTGTGCCCTCTTCAGTGTTGTGTCCTTTTCAGTGTCGTGTGTTGTGTCCGCTTCACAGTGTTGTGTCCTCTTCAATGTTGTGCCCTCTTCACAGTGTTGTGTCCTCTTCACAGTGTTGTGTCCTCTTCACAGTGGTGTGCCTTCTTCACAGTGTTGTGTCCTCTTCACAGTGTTGTGTCCTCTTCACACTGTTGTGTCTCTTCACAGTGTTGTGCCCTCTTCAGTGTTGTGCCCTCTTCAGTGTTGTGCCCTCTTCAGTGTTGTGTCCTCTTCAGTGTTGTGTCCTCTTCAGTGTTGTGTCCTCTTCAGTGTTGTGTCCTTTTCAGTGTTGTGTCCTTTTCAGTGTTGTGTCCACTTCACAGTGTTGTACCCTCTTCACAGTGTTGTGCCCTCTTCACAGTTGTGTCCTCTTCAGTGTTGTGTCCTCTTCAGTGTTGTGTCATTTTCACCGTGTTGTGTCCTCTTCACCGTGTTGTGTCCCCTTCACAGTGTTGTGTCCTCTTCAGAGTGTTGTGTCCTCTTCACAGTGTTGTGTCCTCTTCAGAGTGTTGTGTCCTCTTCAGAGTGTTGTGTCCTCTTCACACTGTGGCGACCACCTGAACCAAAACGGTGCTGTCCTAGATACTTTCTTTCCACCACCGTTCCAGCAGCTATGGTTAATGCGGAACCAGGCCAGCCCGATAGCATGGTTTGGCCTGGTTCGGCTCAGTAGTGTGAAAATCCCTTTTGACTACAGCCTTGGCTCATTGCACAACCACTCATGAAAGAAAATGTGCCTTTCTGCACCAATTTATCAATAGATGATGGCCTATATCTTGGCAGGGACCCTTGCGCACGAGTGGCGCAGCAGTCTAAGGCACTGCATCTCAGTGCTAGAGGCGTCACTACAGACACCCTGGTTCGAATCCAGGCTGTATCACAACCGGCCATGATTGGGAGTCCCAGAGGGCGGCGCACAATTGGCCCAGTGCTGTCCAGGTTTGTCCAGGTATAGGCCGTCATTGTAAATAAGAATTTGTTCTTAACCCACTTACCTAGTTAAAAAAAGGTGAAATAAATCCATTTAAAAAGGGTAAACATTGAAGAGGGCACAACACTGTTCAACATCGGTGGCCATCAGGAGAAAAACTAGTCTTGTATCAGCTACACATTCAGTTAAATAAAGGAACTCTGTGGATGTCTTGAACTACTTTCTCTGTCTCTCCGCTCATCCTTCACCAACTCTCCCCCTGCCTTTTCAAAATCTCATGTTCTCTTCTCAGCTCCCTCTCCATAGAAATGTAACAGTGCCCTCTACTGTAAGAATGTATGTATTTGCGATTATTTTGAGCATTGCCCTCACATTGCTTTGTCCCCTCTTCTAGTGTTTCAATAGTATGTAGCCCAAAGGGGATGAGCATCCACTGTGTGATTCGGATTTTCTTCATTACTGAAACTTAGCCTCGGCTGCGAACCAGGCTTCCCTGACAACCACGTGTTTCTGGAGGTATAGCAACGCGAGACTTACTTCAACTCACTGTCACGGGACAGGTAGGGTCCTCTGTGCAAAGCACCAAAAGCAACGATGTCGCCTCGTCATAATATATACCACACACCATAATCCTAATATTTAGAATGGTTCAGCAACAATACACAATGTCGCTTATTTCTGAGATTGCTATGTACAGCTGACTCCTGGGTTCCATAGGGCTCTGGTCCGAAGTAGTGCCCTATATAGGGAATAGGGTTCCATAGGGCTCTGGTCCAAAGTAGTGCACTATATAGGGAATAGGGTTCCATAGGGCTCTGGTCCAAAGTAGTGCACTATATAGGGATTAGGGTTCCATAGGGCTCTGGTCCAAAGTAGTGCACTATGTAGGGAATAGTGTTCCACTTGGGACAGAGCCCTACAATGCAGTGGTTTTGGACCCGGAGGACTGCGTTGCACAATCACACCCAAAATATTTAGCTCTATGTCGATCCGGGTCTCTCTGTTGAGAATCATGGTATTCAACATTTTTGTATTGTAGATATGTAGCGGTGTAATGTTATATGATGTACTGTTTTCTATTTTGTTTTATATGTCATGCAAGTGTCTTAATGTGTTTGGCCCTCAGGAAGAGACGGGGCTAAATGTATCGTATTTACACCTAAATGTGGAAATGCTGGAATGATGTGATATACTATATATATGTATATAAAACTAAATAGGGAACTGTTAGGTTACTCTTTATTGACTGGAAAGAAAGTGTGCCGAGACGCGCTTCAGCCCAGCTTGAACATAAAAGGGCACCAGGTGCTTGACGGAGGAGCTTGAGAATCCCCACCAAAAACAGCCTTCCTTACCCCTGGACAAAGGGTGAATGTCCAGAAAACAAGATGAATAAAAGGATCTGCTTTGATCAGAGTATTTAATGACTGGACATATAAACAAGATTAGGTTTCGGCGTAATCACCTTCATCCGAGCCTTGCAGAGTGTCCCACTAGCACTTATCAGGAGTGGACTGATCCCCTCCCCCCCCCCCCCCCCCTTCCCTTTGGCTATTGGTTGTTTATGTCATTGATTTTGCACACTGTGGATATGGAAGGGTCAAAGTGCAATGTGTCAAGTTCTGCTGTTTCCCCTAAAGTTTATGCAATTTGTTTGTTTGCGGTTCATTAAAATACAAAAGGTCTTTGCTGACCTGTCAGTGTCACACCTTACTGCTTCTATTAAGCACTTGTTGGGGGCATGTCCTTCAAGAGGCAGTGATATTTAATGTGTCATATCATTGCTTGTCATTTGATATTGAGTCATCGAACCTGTATGTCTGTCTTTGTTCACCTAAGACTGGGAGCTCAACAGAACTGGTAGGTACCACACTGGTACCTATAGGTACTGCAAGAAATGACACAAATCAAGCCTGGACAAAAATGGTCTTACTACTGAGGTGTCTAGGTTGCCTAAGTCATCATCAGACTGTGACCACTGTGATGTGCCTATGCACAGTAGGCTAGTAGTTGATGGAGGCTGAGTTTACCATCTACTAGGATTTGACACCTGCATGGTATTGTTGGCTAAGAGTTTATTTAGGCTACTCTTTCATCATGACATTTTGGTGCATTTAGTCATCTTTATCTTTAAACTGTCGGCTGCCTCTGACGTAGGCGATACGTTGTCCTCCGGTCCCCTATATATAGCGGAACATTGGCCTTTTAATCCCAACATACGTGCCGCGTCGCTCTCATTGTGTCGTCTGGACAAACGGCACGGTAGGCTACTGCATTACCTCATCCCTGGCTGTCCCGCCACTTACCCCTGCAGTTAAACTTTCGCGTGCAAGCTGCTCGCACTGTTCTCTCGCTCTCTCTGTCTCTCTCTCTCTTGCTCTCTCTCACTCTCTCGCTCTCGCTCTCTGTCTCTCTCTCTCTCTCTCTCTCTCTCTCTATCTCTCTGTCTCTCGCGCTCTCTCTCTATCTCTCTGTCTCTCTCGCTCTCTCTGTCTCTCTCTCTGTCTCTCTCACTCTCTCGCTCTCGCTCTCTCTCTCTCTCGCGTTCTCTCTCTCGCTCTCTCTCTCGCCCACCTTTCTCTAATCCCCCCCCCCCCTCTCCCCATCCCTGATATTACGTCCCCTAGTAAAGACAGGGACTGTACAAATTAGGAGCACATCCTAACGTCCTTGCGTAGCCTAGCCTTGGAAGACAGAGTGTTGTGAAGACAAATGATTGTCGGTGGCTGAGAAGAGGAGAGAAAAACACAGTCAAGATGCCTCGTTTTAGCGTAATTTGTCCTGGACACTGTGCCCTTCTGGCGTTTTGAGGCTTGTGAACCTAGAGAGCAGCTGCTCTTAGTGAAGGTGGCTATACGCTATGCTACCTGACCCAGTGTTGTGATAGCTGTCCGGATTGCTTGGATTGAGGAAGGTTCCCACCAACCCAAATCAATGAGGATTCTGAGGCCATTCCTTCAGAAAGGAGCGCATATGCTGCAGTGTTTCTGTGGAGAACGATCGAAGCCGAACACAATCACCGCCGGTGAGACATAGCCTCTAGCCTTGCATGCTTTCTCTCTTGGGCGATAATGAAAAAGAGGGGGGAAACAATTTCATTGGCCAGCCGAGTGTGTGAGTAACATCTTCCGAGGCTGCGGTATAACAGGCTCCCTTTACACTTGCTTCTGTCCCGAGTTTTGTCACTTACCCGCTGAAGCGCAGCGCTGTGACGCGAGACTCGTCCTCCCCGCAATACTGTAGAAAGATTCAAGTATTTGTGTTTCAAGTCCTCATACAAGCTAACACACACCACAGACAGGTCTTGTTCAGTGGATTTATGTGAGATAGCCAGCATTCATAGAAGTATTAGGATATGCTATTTTAAGAATGGGTCATTTTTAACGCTGCATATTAAGCAGGCCACTAGGGCAAGCCAATAGAATGATTCGTTTACAGCGCTGCATATTAAGCCGGACAGCCAATAGGCAATTAAACGGATTGATGTCATAAACTTACGCAACCTGGAATGTCCGTTTTAGGTCCCTCAGCAAAGTAATACGTTTCAGGACGCTGGACAGCAACTCCCGTCTCTCCAGCATCATGGACAGCATACACAATGGCAGTCTTGATCTCTGTTATGCTGGGAGTAGATTCCTCTGATTTTACCAGTTCACTCAATATTTACATTCCAGCAAACATATTCAAAGTATCTGTTAGTGAACGCTGCCAGTAGATTCCCTTGCCTTTATCAGTTCACTCAGTTGGGCTTGAGACCCTTGTCAAGTCCTGCAGGCCACTCATCGCACAACACACCTGCACCGCTGATCTCTACAGCGATACAACTCACTTCCTTCTTCAATGACACCATAAAGACTATTAATATTCCTCATCGTGATGTCGTCGAGACGATGGCAACACCGTCCCTCAAGTCGTTTCAGTTCAACTGCTATTAGAAACTCCATTAAAGCACAGTTGATTCCTCTGGGGCAGTTGGGCCAAAAGCAGCAGGGACCAGGAGGCACTGTCACTGCCTGTCCTATACAGCGTTCTTTAAGAAGTTAACGTATTAGACTTTCAATTATACTTATACAACAGTAGTCGGATCATGACCGACTGATTCTGATTACTGGCGTAGTATCATAGTGTCAATTTGGGACTCCATAGATGACTGGTAAAATGGTGAAGATACCCGTTTAAGAAGTTTAAGTGAACTACAACATCCTCCTTCAAAGCTATATCAGCATGTAATTCTGATTGTCATATAATCGATTTTAAACAGATAGGCCCAACGGGGAAAGCAGTACAGATGTAGAATCTTAATTTGATTTTTCTTTTGGTTTATGAGAATTTTCTAGCACAGCAGGAAATGCAAACTTTTAGTGCATTCAAGGTTAAAATGTCAGACTTTATTTGCCCAAACATATTACGTATCAACCCTTACAAAAAAATATCCTTGAATTACAATCAACATAATAATTCACATTTCCTGTTGCTGCAGGATAATTTTCCCGCTGTAGCAAACTGGCTCAAATTAAGATCCTATATCTGTATAGGTACTAAAGTCATCCCTGTCTATCTCAGACAAGATGAGTTATACTTAAGCTGAATGGGTTTTAACGGTGCTTTATACAGATGTCTTGGAAGTAACACTGTTTCATATTCCTACCTTTTTTAAAGTTTCAGGATGACAATTTTTTTATTTCTCCACGTGACAGGAAATACTTTCTCCGCGTGACAGGAAATACTTTCTCCGCGTGACAGGAAATACTTTCTCCACGTGACAGGAAATACTTTCTCCACGTGACAGGAAATACTTTCTCCGCGTGACAGGAAATACTTTCTCCACGTGACAGGAAATACTTTCTCCACGTGACAGGAAATACTTTCTCCGCGTGACAGGAAATACTTTCTCCACGTGACAGGAAATACTTTCTCCGCGTGACAGGAAATACTTTCTCCACGTGACAGGAAATACTTTCTCCACGTGACAGGAAATACTTTCTCCACGTGACAGGAAATACTTTCTCCACGTGACAGGAAATACTTTCTCCACGTGACAGGAAATACTTTCTCCACGTGACAGGAAATACTTTCTCCACGTGACAGGAAATACTTTCTCCACGTGACAGGAAATACTTTCTCCACGTGACAGGAAATACTTTCTCCACGTGACAGGAAATACTTTCTCCACGTGACAGGAAATACTTTCTCCGCGTGACAGGAAATACTTTCTCCACGTGACAGGAAATACTTTCTCCACGTGACAGGAAATACTTTCTCCACGTGACAGGAAATACTTTCTCCACGTGACAGGAAATACTTTCTCCACGTGACAGGAAATACTTTCTCCACGTGACAGGAAATACTTTCTCCACGTGACAGGAAACACTTTCTCCACGTGACAGGAAATCTTATGGCAGCAACTTGGAAAAACAAGTAAACTAGCTAAATCACGTGATTTTTATGAAACAATGGCGCACGACTGTTGTGTTGCTGACTGAACTAGAAATACTAAACTAGTCTACTACTGTAGGTTTCAATGCAGACTATTGTTTGTGTTAGCTTTGTCCCTACTAATGAGAACATTGTTCTATCATTGTTTCACCACTTCTGTTCGAGAATGTTATGGGAGGGTTCATTCCTAGCCTGGCTACAAGTCTGTTTGTGCCATCGTGCCACTCATTGTCATTTGGCATGACAATGAGTTGACGTGATAGCACAAACAGATCTGGGACCAGGCTAGTTCATAGCCATTTGTGTCAATGAAATGTATATAGTAGTCCCAGGAACCATAATTTCAATTTAGAATTAAGTAGTTAAACAGTTAAGGAAGAGTATGGTTCTTAAATGTGTTAAAACGAATGACCTGTCTCACCTGTGCAAACTCTGCACCTGCTTTTGTTTACAAGAGGGACTAAAACACAACGTGTAAAGATCATATTTGAAGGTAAATTGTAAGTAAAGGTGCATTCTGTGATCTAGTCCCCTCTGTAAATAACAGTTTGATATGTTTTTACAGGTGCATCCTCTTAGTAAATCTGGCCCCAGATTCTTTGCTACTTCATCTATTGAAGAATCATTTTCCTAATAATTGTGCTGGTTTTGAAAGGTGGATACATATTTAGGAAGTCATCTATAATTCAGAAAAGGTAGGATATGAAAATTGAACAAAAAGTAAACAAACAAAAGGGAAGAGGATTAGTTGAAAAGGATTCTATGACACAGCATGGCACGTAGGGAGTCAAATAATACCCTTCCACAAAGAAATACTCTGCAGTTGTAATGTATTCGATTTGGGGATGTACGGTATGTATCAAACATCTCAGAATAGGAGCGTTGATCTAGGATTTTTTTGGTATTTGGTATTTTATTAGGATCCCCATTAGCTGTTGCAAAAGCAGCAGCTACTCTTCCTGGGGTCTACATGACATAATACAGAACATTTAAATGGCAAGAATAGCTCAAGGACAGAACTACATACATTTATTTTAAAAGGCACATGTACAGTAGCCTACATGTTAATACATACACACAAACGGTCTAGGTCATAGTAATAATAATATATATAATAATACAGGAGAGGTGTTGTGCTGCAAGGTGTTGCTTTATCTGTTGTTTAAAACCAGGCTTGCTGTTTATTTGAGCAATATGAGATGGAATGGAGTTCCATTCAATAATGGCTCTATGTAATACTGTACGCGTATTCTTGAATTTGTTCTGGATTTGGGGACTGTGAAAAGACCCCTGGTGGCATGCCTGGTGGGGTAAGTGTGTGTCAGAGCTGTGTGTAAGCAAATCATTTGGGATTTTGTTTCTTATAAATAGAAGAATTGTTGCAGTCAGTCTCTCCTCAACTCTTAGCCAAGAGAGACTGCCATGCATAGTATTTATATCAGCTCTCTGATTACAGTGAAGAGAAAGATATGCCGCTCTGTTCTGGGCCAGCTGCAGCTTAACTTTGTATTTCCTTGCAGCACTGGACCACATGACTGGACAATTATCAAGATTAGACAAAACTACAGCCTGGAGTAATTGCTTTTTGGAGTGTGGTGTCAAAAAAAACAGAGCATCTCTTTGTTGCGGACCTCTCCCCATCTTTACAACCATTGAATCTATATGAACAACCATTGAATCTATATGTTTTGACCATAACAGTTTACAAACTAAGGTAACGCTGTCGCGCCGGCTCCCTCTCTTCCCCCCCGCTCCAGGCTCCCTAGCATTGCGCACACCTGCCACCGTCATTACGCACACCTGTCTTCCTCCGTCACGTGCATCGGCATATTATTGCGCTCACCTGGACTCAATCACCTGTTCATTACCTCCCCTATAGTTGTCAGTTCCCCATCTCTGTCCCCGCTGCAACAATGATTGTTTGTCATTGTGTATCCGTGTGCTGACCCTGTTTCTGTCTTGCTCTTTGTCTGTTTCTAATTAAATGACCCCGTACCTGCTTCTCGTCTCTGGCGGCGGTCCTTACAGAATGCAGCAGCCATCATACGAAGCATTGGGGAGTGCTGACGTTCCGGTTGGTGGTGACGTCGGGTCCGCTGCCCGACACCGATGGAACCAGGGGTGCTTAAGCCAGCTCGTCGGGCTGTCACACCCTAGCTGGCTCGAGACGTTTCTTGCCTTGGTTGGCTCGGAAGGCGCCCATCCCACATCAGGCCTCAGCCGGATCGTCAGGTGTTTGCGCCCAGCTGGCCTAGTCAGGCTGCAACGTCTCTGCCGGATCATCGAGCTCCCAAGCCTCAGCGGGATGAACAGGCCTTCATGCCTCAGCCGGATCTGAAATATGTATTTTTCTTTGCAACTGTCTAGAAGGCCAGCATCCCAGCGTCGCCTCTTCACTGTTGACGTTGAGACTGGTATTTTTGCCGGTACTATTTAATGAAGCTGCCAGTTGAGGACTTGTGAGGTGTCTGCTTCTCAAACTAGACACTAATGTATTTGTCCTCTTTCTCAGTTGTGCACCGGGGCCTCCCACTCCTCTTTCTATTCTGGTTAGAGCCTATTAGCGTGCTGAAAATCTATTGTTAATTTGTTTACAGAGAAATAGCATTGTATTTGGTCAACAAAAAAAATCCAACAGTTTGCTAAGAGCTGGCAGCAAGCTTATAGGTCTGCTGTTAGAACTAGTAAAGGCTGCTTTACCACTCTTGGGTAGCGGAATGACTTTGGCTTCCCTCCAGGCCTGAGGACAAAGACTTTCCTCTAGGCTCAGATTAAAGATATGACAGATATGAGTGGCTATAGAGTCAGCTACCATCCTCAGTAGCATTCCATCTAAGTTGTCAATGCCAGGAGGTTTGTCATTATTGATCGATAACAATCATTGTTCCACTCTCCCACACTAACTTTACAAAATTCAAATTTGAAATGCCTTTCTTTCATTATTAGTTTTTTTATGCATGAGTACGACGGCTCACTGTTCGTTGTTGGCATTTCCTGCCTAAGTTTGCCAATGAAGTGATCATTCAAATAATTGGCAACATCAAATGGTTTTGTGATGAATAAGCCATCTGATTTGATGAAAGATGGAGTTGAATTTGTCTTTGTGCCCATAATTTCATTTAAAGTGTTTGAAAAGTTTGAACTTGGCTTCATAGTATAGTTTCTTCTTCTTTTTGTTGAGTTTAGTCACATCATTTCTCAATTTGCAATAAGTCAGCCAGTCACATGTGCAGTCAGACTTATTAGCCACTCCTTTTGCCCCATCTCTTTCAACCATACAGTTGTTCAATTCCTCATCAATCCATGCAGCCTTAACAGTTCTGATAGTCAGTTTCTTAACAGGTGCATGTTTATCAATAATTGGCAGAAGCAATTTCATAAATTCATCAAGTGCAGCGTCTGGATGCTCCTCATTAATCACATCAGACCGACAAATATTTTTAACATCATCCACATAAGAGTCACAGAAAAATCTTTTGTATGATCTCTTATACACTATTTTAGGCCCAGATGTTGGAACTTTGGCTTTCCTGGATATATCCACTGAGTACGGATACAGCTTCAGAACAAAGTTCTACAGTATTAGTAAAAATGTGATCGATACATGTAGATGATCTTGTTCCTGTAGTGTTTGTAAACACCCTGGTAGATTGATTAATAACCTGGACCAGATTACAGGCACTGGTTACAGTGAGAATCTTCCTCTTGAGCAGACAGCTTGATGAAAACCAGTCAATACTCAAGTCCCCAAGAAGGTAGACCTCTCTGTGTACATCACATACACTTTCAAGCATTTCACACATATGATTTAGATACTGCCTGTTAGCACTTGGTGGCCTATAGCAACACCCTAAAAGAAAAGGTTTTAGATGAAGAGCCAAGTGAACCTGCCACCACAACACTTCAATAACACTTGACATAAGATCTTCTCTAAGCATTACAGGGATATGGCTCTGAATATATACAGCAACACCTCCCCCATGATCATTTCTGTCTCTTCTATAAATGCTATATCCTTGTATTGCTACTGCTGTATCATCAAATTCATTAACTAAGTGAGTCTCAGAAATGGCTAATATATGAATGTTATCTGATGTTAGCAAGTTATTGATTTCAAGAACCTTATTTCTAAGGCTACATATATTAATATGGACTATTTTCAGCCCTTTCCTGGGTAGCTTATCAGAGATAGACATAATACTGAAAAGAAACAAAGCAAGATAATAAAATATACATTCAGCAGTCCATTAATCAATTGGTGTGTGTGTGTGTGCTTCGGGGTTGAAGCTATGAACCCAAAGGATTGGCTCTCTCATCCCTTCCAGGCTTCTGGGAGGGAGGGTGGACAATGAGCCTGTCATAGCAGATGTACGCAATGTCTTTCATGGCTGGGATCAGTTCTTTCCTCTTCTGGTGTAGAGCTTCAGGTTAGTCCCCATTGATGAAGATATACGTTCCTCTCAAGTTCTTGGCTCCTTCCAGCTACCTTGTCCTTGAACCTCAGGAACTTAACCACTATTGGCCTGGGCCTGTCACCTGGGCCGGTGGGCAGGCCCAGTCATGGTGGGTGTGGGCATGCTTCACCTCAATCTTCCTGTGGTCCATCTTCAATTTCTCAGAGATAATTTCCCTCACTGTGTCCTCAAACTCCGTCCAGGTCTCGTGGAGATTCTGCAATTCTGTCCACACCATGTTGTTCCGCCTTGATTTTCCCTCGACATAGTCTGATTTATCTGTCATTGTTACCATGGATTCACATACAGAACTGATGTCCTCTCTCACTGACTTACAGATTGCTGTCATCTTGCCGTTCTCCTGTTTAAACTCATCGAGCTGACCCTGGGAGAACTGCAAACTGTTCTTCGGGTCCTGGACCTCTCTGGTCAGGTCGGCCATTCTTTTATTAGTTGACTCCACCAGTATTTGGACAAAACACTTGAAGCTATTTTCTTGTTGTTGTAGCAACTCCTTCTAAAAATATTTTTGGTCGTTTAAAAGATCCTTCAAGTGTGAAAGAGAGACACCACTGTCCTTAATGCTACTCCTGCTGGCTTTGGTCTTTGTCATGGTAGTGAGCAAAGCAGGTTACGTTGTTACTCATCGCAGTTGCAGTCTGGGCAAGTCACAGGGAAGATTGAAAACAACAAACCCTGTCCATGTAATCTTATTCGGTGTGATCTAAAAGGCACTAATCTGAGACAACTGATACGGTGCCAGATATTGAATCTATGATAAAGCTGTTGACCAGTGTTGCCACTTTAAAGCATCATTATTTATATGTGCCACATATACTCCCTCTCCAGCCTCTAGGTTATCAGGCTGCTGATTATCCAGCACACCTGTCACATATACTCCCTCTCCAGCCTCTAGGTTATCAGGCTGCTGATTATCCAGCACACCTGTCACATATACTCCCTCTCCAGCCTCTAGGTTATCAGGCTGCTGATTATCCAGCACACCTGTCACATATACTCCCTCTCCAGCCTCTAGGTTATCAGGCTGCTGATTATCCAGCACACCTGTCACATATACTCCCTCTCCAGCCTCTAGGTTATCAGGCTGCTGATTATCCAGCACACCTGTCACATATACTCCCTCTCCAGCCTCTAGGTTATCAGGCTGCTGATTATCCAGCACACCTGTCACATATACTCCCTCTCCAGCCTCTAGGTTATCAGGCTGCTGATTATCCAGCACACCTGTCACCATCGTCTTGCGCACCTGCGCCTCATGACACTCACCTGGACTCCATCACCTCCTTGATTACCTTCCCTATATCTGTCACTCCCCTTGGTTCTTTCCTCAGGTGTTATTGACTCTGTTTTCATGTTGGTGCGTTGTTTGTGTGTTTATTGTTTTGTTTATTTATTAAAACACTCCCTGTATTTGCTTCCCAACTCTCATCACACTCGTTACAATATGGCATTAAAATACACATTATTCATGAGGAAACCAATGAAGCAACTGTGATAGTATTGTTTAATATCATACACATCAAAAGCTAAACGCTAATTGACTTCATATTTGTTGTTAATGTGATGTAATTCTCGTATTAAATTTAAAGCGGGTTAACTGGGGTTCAATTCATTTCCCATTTTTTCCCCTTTTTTGTGATCAAATTGGAAGTTTAAAAAAAAGGAAGGATAGAGAATTATTCACATTGACATTATGAGTGTAAAGACAATATCTTGACAAGTGCACAGAGGGAAATGTTCATGACCAACACGTTTCCTGAACCGATAAAGGCAAGGCCGCTATCTACTTGCAGCTTTCAAATGAAGGGGGTGGAAGGGAGCCTAGTGGTTAAAGCGTCGGGCCTGAAGGTTGCTAGTTCGAATACCCGAGCTGAAAAGGAGAGAAAAAATATATGTCAGTGCCCTTGAGCAAGGCACTTACACGGAACTCAAACCGGCTGTGCGCGTGTGCCATTGTGCGCTATCGTGCATAAATGTATTTTGTTCCCCTAAACCAAACGTGATCTCAACACGCAGGTTAAAATATAAAAATAAACTCTGAACCAATTATATTAATTTGGGGACAGGTCGAAATGCATTAAACATTTATGGTAATTTAGCTAGTTAGCGTACACTTGTTAGCTAATTTGTCCTATTTAGCTATCTTGCTGTTGCTAGTTAATTTGTCCTATTTAGCTAGCTTGCTGTTGCTAGCTAATTTGTCCTATTTAGCTAGCTTGCTGTTGCTAGTTAATTTGTCCTATTTAGCTAGCTTGCTGTTGCTAGCTAATTTGTCCTATTTAGCTAGCTTGCTGTTGCTAGTTAATTTGTCGTATTTAGCTAGCTTGCTGTTGCTAGCTAATTTGACCTATTTAGCTAGCTTGCTGTTGCTAGTTAATTTGTCCTGGGATATAAACATTAGGTTGTTATTTTACCTGAAATGCACAAGGTCCTCTACTCCGACAATTAATCCACAGATAAAACGGTCAACTGAATCGTTTCTAGTCATCTCTCCTCCTTCCAAGCTTTTTCATCTTTCAACTTATATGGTGATTGGCATCTAAACTTTCATAGTATTACCACGACGACTGACAAAACAGTTAGTCTTTCAATCACCCACGTGGGTATAACCAATGAGGAGATTGCACGTGGGTACCTGCTTCTATAAACCAATGAGGAGATGGGAGAGGCAGGACTTTCAGCGCGATCTGCGTTAGAAATAGGAATGACTTCTATTTTAGCCCTTGGTAACGCAGACGCTCGTTGACGCGCGTGAGCAGTGTGGATGCAATAATTGAATAACATAAGATTCCTACATTTATTTTGCAACGAGCGGTGTGGTCAGCCTGTTAACCCTAGCCGTTAATAATGGCTGGCCATGAACCCATTTTTAGAAGGCGTCTCAGGGGGAGTCGGGATATGCAAGAAACACATTTCCAATTTACACATGATTATAATAGACACATGCTTATAATAGACACATGCTTATAATAGACACTTGTATATGTGTGAAGTACCACACAACAATGTATGCACTCACTACTGTAAGTCGATCTGGATAAGAGCGTCTGGTAAATGACTAAAATGTAAGGAAATAGGATAAATACAAGCACCCTCCAGAGTCTATTATAATACAGGTCAATACTACCAGTATGTACTGTAGACTGTCCATTGACCTGAACTGTAAACATGCACAGAAAGAGATGAGTTGCTGTCCATTGACCTGAAATGTAGACATGCACAGAAAGAGATGAGTTGCTGTCCATTAACCGGAACTGTAAACATGCACAGAAAGAGATGAGTTGCTGTCCATTGACCTGAACTGTAAACATGCACAGAAAGAGATGAGTTGCTGTCCATTGACCTGAACTGTATGCCTTCTTTCCTGAAGGCCCTAAAACTAAAACATTCCATCATGCTGCATATGAGAGGGGTGTAACTACGTTTATTAAATAGAGAAGAGGGGTGTAACTATGTTTATTAAATAGAGGAGAGGGGTGTAACTATGTTTATTAAATGGAGGAGAGGGGTGTAACTATGTTTATTAAATAGAGGAGAGGGGTGTAACTATGTTTATTAAATGGAGGAGAGGGGTGTAACTATGTTTATTAAATGGAGAAGAGGGGTGTAACTATGTTTATTAAACAGGGAGAGGGGTGTAACTATGTTTATTAAACGGGGAGAGGGGTGTAACTATGTTTATTAAATGGAGGAGAGGGGTGTAACTATGTTTATTAAACAGGGAGAGGGGTGTAACTATGTTTATTAAATAGAGGAGAGGGGTGTAACTATGTTTATTAAATAGAGGAGAGGGGTGTAACTATGTTTATTAAATAGAGGAGAGGGGTGTAACTATGTTTATTAAATAGAGGAGAGGGGTGTAACTATGTTTATTAAACGGGGAGAGGGGTGTAACTATGTTTATTAAATGGAGGAGAGGGGTGTAACTATGTTTATTAAATGGAGGAGAGGGGTGTAACTATGTTTATTTCATGGAGGAGAGGGGTGTAACTATGTTTATTAAATAGAGGAGAGGGGTGTAACTATGTTTATTAAATAGAGGAGAGGGGTGTAACTATGTTTATTAAACGGGGAGAGGGGTGTAACTATGTTTATTAAATAGAGGAGAGGGGTGTAACTATGTTTATTAAATGGGGAGAGGGGTGTAACTATGTTTATTAAATAGAGGAGAGGGGTGTAACTATGTTTATTAAATAGAGGAGAGGGGTGTAACTATGTTTATTAAACGGGGAGAGGGGTGTAACTATGTTTATTAAATGGAGGAGAGGGGTGTAACTATGTTTATTAAACAGGGAGAGGGGTGTAACTATGTTTATTTCATAGAGGAGAGGGGTGTAACTATGTTTATTAAATGGGAGGAGAGGGGTGTAACTATGTTTATTAAACGGGGAGAGGGGTGTAACTATGTTTATTAAATAGAGGAGAGGGGTGTAACTATGTTTATTAAATGGAGGAGAGGGTGTAACTATGTTTATTAAATGGGGAGAGGGGTGTAACTATGTTTATTAAACGGGGAGAGGGGTGTAACTATGTTTATTAAATGGAGGAGAGGGGTGTAACTATGTTTAATAAATGGAGGAGAGGGTGGTAACTATGTTTATTTCATAGAGGAGAGGGGTGTAACTATGTTTATTTCATAGAGGGAGAAACTATGTTTATTAAATGGAGGAGAGGGGTGTAACTATGTTTATTAAACGGGGAGAGGGGTGTAACTATGTTTATTAAATGGAGGAGAGGGGTGTAACTATGTTTATTAAACGGGGAGAGGGGTGTAACTATGTTATTAAACGGGGAGAGGGGTGTAACTATGTTTATTAAACGGGGAGAGGGGTGTAACTATGTTTATTAAACTGGGGGAGAGGGGTGTAACTATGTTTATTAATGGAGGAGAGGGGTGTAACTATGTTTATTAAATAGAGGAGAGGGGTGTAACTATGTTTATTAAATGGAGGAGAGGGGTGTAACTATGTTTATTAAATGGGGAGAGGGGTGTAACTATGTTTATTAAATGGAGGAGAGGGGTGTAACTATGTTTATTAAACGGGGAGAGGGGTGTAACTATGTTTATTAAATAGAGGAGAGGGGTGTAACTATGTTTATTAAATAGAGGAGAGGGGTGTAACTATGTTTATTAAATAGAGGAGAGGGGTGTAACTATGTTTATTAAATAGAGGAGAGGGGTGTAACTATGTTTATTTCATAGAGGAGAGGGGTGTAACTATGTTTATTAAATGGAGGAGAGGGGTGTAACTATGTTTATTAAATAGAGGAGAGGGGTGTAACTATGTTTATTAAATGGAGGAGAGGGGTGTAACTATGTTTATTTCATAGAGGAGAGGGGTGTAACTATGTTTATTAAATGGAGGAGAGGGGTGTAACTATGTTTATTAAATGGAGGAGAGGGGTGTAACTATGTTTATTAAATGGAGGAGAGGGGTGTAACTATGTTTATTAAATAGAGGAGAGGGGTGTAACTATGTTTATTAAACGGGGAGAGGGGTGTAACTATGTTTATTAAATGGAGGAGAGGGGTGTAACTATGTTTATTAAATGGAGGAGAGGGGTGTAACTATGTTTATTAAACGGGGAGAGGGGTGTAACTATGTTTATTAAACGGGGAGAGGGGTGTAACTATGTTTATTAAATAGAGGAGAGGGGTGTAACTATGTTTATTAAATAGAGGAGAGGGGTGTAACTATGTTTATTAAACGGGGAGAGGGGTGTAACTATGTTTATTAAACGGGGAGAGGGGTGTAACTATGTTTATTAAATGGAGGAGAGGGGTGTAACTATGTTTATTAAATAGAGGAGAGGGGTGTAACTATGTTTATTAAACGGGGAGAGGGGTGTAACTATGTTTATTAAATGGAGGAGAGGGGTGTAACTATGTTTATTAAATAGAGGAGAGGGGTGTAACTATGTTTATTAAACGGGGAGAGGGGTGTAACTATGTTTATTAAACAGGGAGAGGGGTGTAACTATGTTTATTAAATGGAGGAGAGGGGTGTAACTATGTTTATTAAATAGAGGAGAGGGGTGTAACTATGTTTATTAAATAGAGGAGAGGGGTGTAACTATGTTTATTAAACGGGGAGAGGGGTGTAACTATGTTTATTAAACGGGGAGAGGGGTGTAACTACGTTTATTAAATGGAGGAGAGGGGTGTAACTATGTTTATTAAATGGAGGAGAGGGGTGTAACTATGTTTATTAAATAGAGGAGAGGGGTGTAACTATGTTTATTAAATAGAGGAGAGGGGTGTAACTATGTTTATTAAATAGGGAGAGGGGTGTAACTATGTTTATTAAATAGAGGAGAGGGGTGTAACTATGTTTATTAAATGGAGGAGAGGGGTGTAACTATGTTTATTAAATAGAGGAGAGGGGTGTAACTATGTTTATTAAATAGAGGAGAGGGGTGTAACTATGTTTATTAAATAGAGGAGAGGGGTGTAACTATGTTTATTAAATGGAGGAGAGGGGTGTAACTATGTTTATTAAATAGAGGAGAGGGGTGTAACTATGTTTATTAAATGGGGGAGAGGGGTGTAACTATGTTTATTAAATGGAGGAGAGGGGTGTAACTATGTTTATTAAATAGAGGAGAGGGGTGTAACTATGTTTATTAAATAGAGGAGAGGGGTGTAACTATGTTTATTAAATAGAGGAGAGGGGTGTAACTATGTTTATTAAATAGAGGAGAGGGGTGTAACTATGTTTATTAAATGGAGGAGAGGGGTGTAACTATGTTTATTAAATGGAGGAGAGGGGTGTAACTATGTTTATTAAATAGAGGAGAGGGGTGTAACTATGTTTATTAAATAGAGGAGAGGGGTGTAACTATGTTTATTAAATGGAGGAGAGGGGTGTAACTATGTTTATTTCATAGAGGAGAGGGGTGTAACTATGTTTATTAAATGGAGGAGAGGGGTGTAACTATGTTTATTAAATAGAGGAGAGGGGTGTAACTATGTTTATTAAATGGAGGAGAGGGGTGTAACTATGTTTATTAAACGGGGAGAGGGGTGTAACTATGTTTATTAAACGGGGGAGAGGGGTGTAACTATGTTTATTAAATGGAGGAGAGGGGTGTAACTATGTTTATTAAATAGAGGAGAGGGGTGTAACTATGTTTATTAAACGGGGAGAGGGGTGTAACTATGTTTATTAAATGGAGGAGAGGGGTGTAACTATGTTTATTAAATAGAGGAGAGGGGTGTAACTATGTTTATTAAACGGGGAGAGGGGTGTAACTATGTTTATTAAACAGGGAGAGGGGTGTAACTATGTTTATTAAATGGAGGAGAGGGGTGTAACTATGTTTATTTCATAGAGGAGAGGGGTGTAACTATGTTTATTTCATAGAGGAGAAACTATGTTTATTAAATGGAGGAGAGGGGTGTAACTATGTTTATTAAACGGGGAGAGGGGTGTAACTATGTTTATTAAACGGGGAGAGGGGTGTAACTATGTTTATTAAACGGGGAGAGGGGTGTAACTATGTTTATTAAATAGAGGAGAGGGGTGTAACTATGTTTATTAAACGGGGAGAGGGGTGTAACTATGTTTATTAAATAGAGGAGAGGGGTGTAACTATGTTTATTAAATGGAGGAGAGGGGTGTAACTATGTTTATTAAATAGAGGAGAGGGGTGTAACTATGTTTATTAAATGGAGGAGAGGGGTGTAACTATGTTTATTAAACGGGGAGAGGGGTGTAACTATGTTTATTAAATAGAGGAGAGGGGTGTAACTATGTTTATTAAATAGAGGAGAGGGGTGTAACTATGTTTATTAAATAGAGGAGAGGGGTGTAACTATGTTTATTAAATAGAGGAGAGGGGTGTAACTATGTTTATTAAATGGAGGAGAGGGGTGTAACTATGTTTATTAAATAGAGGAGAGGGGTGTAACTATGTTTATTAAATAGAGGAGAGGGGTGTAACTATGTTTATTAAATGGAGGAGAGGGGTGTAACTATGTTTATTTCATAGAGGAGAGGGGTGTAACTATGTTTATTAAATGGAGGAGAGGGGTGTAACTATGTTTATTAAATGGAGGAGAGGGGTGTAACTATGTTTATTAAACGGGGAGAGGGTGTAACTATGTTTATTAAACGGGGAGAGGGGTGTAACTATGTTTATTAAATGGAGGAGAGGGGTGTAACTATGTTTATTAAATAGAGGAGAGGGGTGTAACTATGTTTATTAAACGGGGAGAGGGGTGTAACTATGTTTATTAAATGGAGGAGAGGGGTGTAACTATGTTTATTAAATAGAGGAGAGGGGTGTAACTATGTTTATTAAACGGGGAGAGGGGTGTAACTATGTTTATTAAACAGGGAGAGGGGTGTAACTATGTTTATTAAATGGAGGAGAGGGGTGTAACTATGTTTATTAAATAGAGGAGAGGGGTGTAACTATGTTTATTAAATAGAGGAGAGGGGTGTAACTATGTTTATTAAACGGGGAGAGGGGTGTAACTATGTTTATTAAACGGGGAGAGGGGTGTAACTACGTTTATTAAATGGAGGAGAGGGGTGTAACTATGTTTATTAAATGGAGGAGAGGGGTGTAACTATGTTTATTAAATAGAGGAGAGGGGTGTAACTATGTTTATTAAATAGAGGAGAGGGGTGTAACTATGTTTATTAAATAGGGAGAGGGGTGTAACTATGTTTATTAAATAGAGGAGAGGGGTGTAACTATGTTTATTAAATGGAGGAGAGGGGTGTAACTATGTTTATTAAATAGAGGAGAGGGGTGTAACTATGTTTATTAAATAGAGGAGAGGGGTGTAACTATGTTTATTAAATAGAGGAGAGGGTGTAACTATGTTTATTAAATGGAGGAGAGGGGTGTAACTATGTTTATTAAATAGAGGAGAGGGGTGTAACTATGTTTATTAAATGGGGGAGAGGGGTGTAACTATGTTTATTAAATGGAGGAGAGGGGTGTAACTATGTTTATTAAATAGAGGAGAGGGGTGTAACTATGTTTATTAAACAGGGAGAGGGGTGTAACTGTGTTTATTAAATGGAGGAGAGGGGTGTAACTATGTTTATTAAATGGAGGAGAGGGGTGTAACTATGTTTATTAATAGAGGAGAGGGGTGTAACTATGTTTATTTCATAGAGGAGAGGGGTGTAACTATGTTTATTAAATGGAGGAGAGGGGTGTAACTATGTTTATTAAACGGGGAGAGGGGTGTAACTATGTTTATTAAATGGAGGAGAGGGGTGTAACTATGTTTATTAAACGGGGAGAGGGGTGTAACTACGTTTATTAAATGGAGGAGAGGGGTGTAACTATGTTTATTAATAGAGGAGAGGGGTGTAACTATGTTTATTAAATAGAGGAGAGGGGTGTAACTATGTTTATTAAATGGAGGAGAGGGGTGTAACTATGTTTATTAAATAGAGGAGAGGGGTGTAACTATGTTTATTAAATAGAGGAGAGGGGTGTAACTATGTTTATTAAATGGAGGAGAGGGGTGTAACTATGTTTATTAAACGGGGAGAGGGGTGTAACTACGTTTATTAAATGGAGGAGAGGGTGTAACTATGTTTATTAAATGGAGGAGAGGGGTGTAACTATGTTTATTAAATGGAGGAGAGGGGTGTAACTATGTTTATTAAATGGGGGAGAGGGGTGTAACTATGTTTATTAAATGGAGGAGAGGGGTGTAACTATGTTTATTAAATGGAGGAGAGGGGTGTAACTATGTTTATTAAATAGAGGAGAGGGGTGTAACTATGTTTATTAAATAGGGAGAGGGGGTGTAACTATGTTTATTAAATGGAGGAGAGGGGTGTAACTATGTTTATTAAATGGAGGAGAGGGGTGTAACTATGTTTATTAAATAGAGGAGAGGGGTGTAACTATGTTTATTAAATAGAGGAGAGGGGTGTAACTATGTTTATTAAATGGAGGAGAGGGGTGTAACTATGTTTATTAAATGGAGGAGAGGGGTGTAACTATGTTTATTAAATGGAGGAGAGGGGTGTAACTATGTTTATTAAATAGAGGAGAGGGGTGTAACTATGTTTATTAAATAGAGGAGAGGGGTGTAACTATGTTTATTAAACGGGGAGAGGGGTGTAACTATGTTTATTAAATGGAGGAGAGGGGTGTAACTATGTTTATTAAATGGAGGAGAGGGGTGTAACTATGTTTATTAAATAGAGGAGAGGGGTGTAACTATGTTTATTAAATGGAGGAGAGGGGTGTAACTATGTTTATTAAATGGAGGAGAGGGGTGTAACTATGTTTATTAAACGGGGAGAGGGGTGTAACTATGTTTATTAAATAGAGGAGAGGGGTGTAACTATGTTTATTAAACGGGGAGAGGGGGTGTAACTATGTTTATTAAATAGAGGAGAGGGGTGTAACTATGTTTATTAAATAGAGGAGAGGGGTGTAACTATGTTTATTAAACGGGGAGAGGGGTGTAACTATGTTTATTAATAGAGAAGAGGGGTGTAACTACGTTTATTAAATAGAGAAGAGGGGTGTAACTATGTTTATTAAATAGAGGAGAGGGGTGTAACTATGTTTATTAAATGGAGGAGAGGGGTGTAACTATGTTTATTAAATGGAGGAGAGGGGTGTAACTATGTTTATTAAACGGGGAGAGGGGTGTAACTATGTTTATTAAATAGAGGAGAGGGGTGTAACTATGTTTATTAAACGGGGAGAGGGGTGTAACTATGTTTATTAAATAGAGGAGAGGGGTGTAACTATGTTTATTAAATAGAGGAGAGGGGTGTAACTATGTTTATTAAATAGAGGAGAGGGGTGTAACTATGTTTATTAAACGGGGAGAGGGGTGTAACTATGTTTATTAAATAGAGGAGAGGGGTGTAACTATGTTTATTAAATAGAGGAGAGGGGTGTAACTATGTTTATTAAATAGAGGAGAGGGGTGTAACTATGTTTATTAAACGGGGAGAGGGGTGTAACTATGTTTATTAAATGGAGGAGAGGGGTGTAACTATGTTTATTAAATAGAGGAGAGGGGTGTAACTATGTTTATTAAATGGAGGAGAGGGGTGTAACTATGTTTATTAAACAGGGAGAGGGGTGTAACTGTGTTTATTAAATGGAGGAGAGGGGTGTAACTATGTTTATTAAATGGAGGAGAGGGGTGTAACTATGTTTATTAAATAGAGGAGAGGGGTGTAACTATGTTTATTAAATAGAGGAGAGGGGTGTAACTATGTTTATTAAATAGGGACAATACTCTATGAAAGTGCCTAGGAACTAGCCTTGTAGTTTTTGAACTTGTGTAAGGGTTTTGAAACGATCTTAAAGGGGCAAAAACGTCTTCAGCCAAATACTTCATAAAAGGCATCTGGCTGAAGTAAATTAAGCCACAGACACACATGTCATTTTATATACACTGAGTGGACAAAACATTAGGAACGCCTGCTCTTTCCATGACCTAGACTGATCAGGTGAATCCAGGTGAAAGCTAGGATCCCTTATTGATGTCACTAGTTAAATCCACTTCAATCAGTATAGATGAAGGGGTGGAGACAGGTTAAAATATGATTTTTAATCCTTGAGACAATAGAGACATGAATTTTGTATATGTGCTATTCAGAGGGTGAATGGGAAAGACAAAGTATTTAGGTGGCTTTGAACAGGGTATGGTAGTAGGTGGCAGGTGCACTAGTTTGAGTGTGTCACGAACTGGGTTTTTCGCGCTCAACAGTTTCCCATGTGTATCAAGAATGGTCTACCACACAAAGGACATCCAGCCAACTTGACACAGCTTTGAGAAGCATTGGAGTCAACATGGGCCAGCATCCCTGTGGAACGCTTTCGACCCCTTGTAGAATCCAAGCCCCAACAAATTGAGGCTGTTCTGAGGTTTAAAAGAGCTGCAACTCAATATTATGAAGATGTTCCTAATGTTTTGTACACTCAGTGTATATCTTAAATGACCATGTTTTCACAAATTTCATGATATAATCGTCAAGACCTTTGAAAAGATTAGGGGACATGGCCAGGAAGTAAAATGTAATTAACTGCCTTAATGTTACTGGACCCCAGGAAGAGTAGCTGTTGCCTTGGCAGTAGCTAATGAATATCCTTAATAAATACAAATACACTTCTTATGATATCATGAAAATGTTCACTATCACACCTCCCTTTGTGTCGCATGGTTACTTTTCCAGTACAGTAACCTCGTTTTATACGCAAGATAAAAGTGTAAACATATGCAGTATGCTCTAAGGACAACAAAAAATCTAGATAGAGATTACAATTAGTTCTTGATTCATGACAAAGACGCAATGCTAAGGTTTGTCCACAAGATGGCGATAGATATAAAACAATATCCAGAACTCTTGGAACGGTGTGGCCTGCTGTGGCACCGCACACCCGGGTTGACAGCCTCACAGCTGGTGAACAAGATCACTTTGGCCTCGCTGTCGTAAATATTCCAATATCTCCACAACAGACTGAACGCTGACTATGCGTTGTTGAGGCTAAAATGACATACATAAATAAAGGAGCATTTGTCATTTGTACAGTGACAAGTACACCGAAATGATTTACTGACATATTTACATGACACCTATACTGACTGATATGTTGCTACTATTGTCTATAATATGACAATTATTATAGAAAACATAAAACCTTATTTGGAGAGAGAGAGATGGAGTAGCTTCCTGTATCATTGATTCATTTTCGGAGAAGTCGTCAAACCCAGACGAAGTTAATCCCTGAATGGTTCATGCTGATTCTCCGTGGCAGGGAGCCAAGAGGTTTTCCATGTATGGCTCACGTCATTCTCCCACCCTTTTATTGAGCCACTTTCGTGTGTGCCCTCCTATATGAGGACACACACGACATCGGACACCGAGCCAGAAAGATCACTCACACACACATACACGCACACCACCTTTCATCAGTTAATGCAACAGAGGTCAGGAATTGGCACTTTCCTTGAGAGGGCCTGCCAGAACACTTGTTATAAAGTCATCAGACATGATATAACACTTGTTATAAAGTCATCAGACTTGATATAACACTTGTTATGAAGTCATCAGACATGATATAACACTTGTTATGAAGTCATCAGACTTGATATAACACTTGTTATGAAGTCATCAGACATGATATAACACTTGTTATGAAGTCATGACACCATTGCAATGTAATGATAGTGTAATAACGCGTGGAACAGAAAATAGAACGTTCCCCCACCTTCTATTCACTGAAAGTCACAGTTCATCATGAGGTCCGTGTGTGTTCTGTCTGGTCTGTCTGTTGTGTTGTCCGTGTGTGTTCTGTCTGGTCTGTCTGTTGTGTTGTCTCTGCCTTGTCAATGTGTCTTTATTTTCAACCATTATCTGCGCTGTGCACACAAGGATTCGTCTAGGGGTTAATTAACACATTTTGCATATAACCTTTAGCCATCAGGTGTCCATTGACCCTTCAAGCTAATGTAAAAGGTGCCTAAATAGATAGGTATTTACTTATATATATATATATATATATATATATATATTAGCAACATAAAACTGCTGTATAAAAAAGGAATTCATAAACCACTGGAATTAGAATGGTATAATGGGGATAGATAGTAGCGGTTCAAATTGGCTGTCTAGTCCTTTCCGACTGACCTCGGTACCGCATTTAATCACTGCTACATTTCAAATTGAAGAAAGACTTAAGCCCCATTGTCCCAATAATGAATGCGGTACCGAGGTCCGTCGGAAATTCGTTTGGATTTGAACGCGCGCGGGGACGAACACAGCACACCGTTATTTTGGAGATGCGCACTCACTCTATCGCTCTCTCTCTCTCTTTGTTTTTGTTCTCTTATACACGCACCATGCACGTACTCTCTCTCGCACTCTCACACACTCTCTCTGTCTCGTTCCTCTCCCTCCTGCCTCTCTCTCAATTCTTTCTCTCTTTTTCCCCGGATAATTCTTTATCCAAACCTCAATCACGTATGATTGCGTAGAGAGAGAACCGTGAGCCCATTCACTCATGCCTGTAGGCGAGAGGAGAGCACCCGCATACCATCCATACGGAAGGAAATAATCCATTACTCCAATCGTGTTGTCTGCAAGGAAACCGTCTTTTTGGAAGATTTTTATAGTCTACATACGAACAATAATAACGAAACGCATATGTTTTTCTCTCATTGTAAAGCCAAATCACTATTTTGCTGCTGCATTCTCACAGATCATTATCTTTCCCCGACGGTGCTCGGAGGGTCTGCTGGTAGAAGGGCTGGTACAGATGGCACAGATGCCGGTAGTCCCGGAGAGTGAGTGGGGCAGCCAAATGGACAGCCGCCTACCCTTTGTCCCCTCTCGATTCGGTTTTGACTTCGGCTTAATACATTGACAAGTTATGAGACGTTGCATTCACACAGCTGTTGATGAAATAGTTTACAGTGAAGTTTAAGGTGTCTCGAATGCATTATGGTGCTGGATATTTTGACACTCACGGACTTTCCGTGCAAATGAGGATTATACCGAGGGGGACAGTCGTGCTTGTCAGACCTGGAATACTTGAGACTCAATTTTGCGTACGCACGCTCCGATAACACACAAACTTATTTACCACAGTTGCATTTTTTTTTTAATTGCCTAGATTATGCGTAAATTGGTGGCATTTATACTTTCCCTGCAATGAATTTGTGTATCTTCTAAGGGGTCAGAATGACATTTTGCTAAATCCGCGTGGATCGTTTTTTTATTTTTATTTCACGGTTCTTTTTGCTCCAAACTATCACACAACCACTCGATCTCTGTCCAACGACTCTTGGTTCGGTTCGGCTCGCCCGCGAGGGAGATGGCCGCTATCGCCAGCTCCTTGATCCGTCAGAAACGCCAGGCGAGGGAGTCAAACAGCGACCGAGTCTCCACTACAAAACGCCGTCCTAGCCCCAGCAAAGATCCTCGTTCCATATGCGAGCGCCATTTCTTGGGGGTCTTCAGCAAAGTCCGTTTCTGCAGCGGAAAGAAAAGACCAGCCGCTCGGCGGCGACCAGGTCAGTGCTGTAGTTTTGTGTGAAACGGTTTCCCCGCCCCTCGACCGAGCTGAACTAATGCATTACTGCAGTCAGATGCCTTATCTTAATAAAGGCTGGAGGTAGATTTACCGGCGGTGCCTGAGAATGCAATGCGAAAAATCCACCTGTTCCATAGCTCACGTGTTGTCTGCCGAGAACCACTGTACAGTTTACCCATATCCTACCGTATCAGCCTCAATGTAAAAGTATGTACATGTTGTGACGTTACCGATATTAATGTTATATTACCGTGATCATAATGATCGATTATTTTAGCACCATTATTGCTATTCTATCCTATAGGCTGTGCATTTCTATTAGAAGGCAGGGCAGATATTGGCTATGACCTACATATATTCACATATATTTAAGCTTACTAATTAACATTCATTTTTTAACATCTCCCCTGCCATGTTGAAATGAATGCTTCCTTAAATAATTCAATAATTCATGGAGATTGAGACTGAGTGGAGATAAATTGCACCGCAGTGCACAAAGGCTGTTTCAAGAGTAAATGTTTAATGGTAAATGTTTAATGGTAAATGTTTAATGGTAAATGTTTAATGCAGAGGGGAGGTTTACTGCAGTGTAGGGAGGTAGCTATAGTGATTAAGACGCTACCAGCCATATTGATGGACACAGACTCCGGGGCTACTACGCTAAGCTATCATTCTTCCCCTTCTCCTGGTGCACAGATAAAGAGGAACTGGCCAATCACTCCCCTCCTTATCCAGCCAAAGGCTGTCATGTGATGAACGGGAGGTGCACTGTCACCACAGACAGACAGATAGACAGAACCAAACCACAGACAGACAGATAGACATACCAGAGTCACAGACAGACAGATAGACATACCAGAATCACAGACAGACAGATAGACATACCAGAATCACCGACAGAGATACAGACAGACATGCAGAATGACCAGATCCACAAACAGACAGAACAAAACCACAGACAGACAGACAGACAGACAGACAGACAGACAGACAGACAGACAGACAGACAGACAGACAGACAGACAGACAGACAGACAGACAGACAGACAGACAGACAGACAGACAGACAGACAGACAGACAGACAGACAGACAGACAGACAGACAGACAGACAGACAGACAGACAGACAGACAGACAGACAGACAGACAGACAGACAGACAGACAGACAGACAGACAGACAGACAGACAGACAGACAGACAGACAGACAGACAGACAGACAGACAGACAGACAGACAGACAGACAGACAGACAGACAGACAGACAGACAGACAGACAGACAGACAGACAGACAGACAGACAGACAGACAGACAGACAGACAGACAGACAGACAGACAGACAGACAGACAGACAGACAGACAGACAGACAGACAGACAGACAGACAGACAGACAGAGAACAAAACCACAGACAGACAGGCAGAATGACCAGATCCACAGACAGACAGAACAAAGCCACAGACAGACAGACAGACAGACAGACAGACAGACAGACAGACAGACAGACAGACAGACAGACAGACAGACAGACAGACCAGATCCACAGACGGACAGAACAAAGCCACAGACGGACAGAACAAAGCCACAGACAGACAGACAGACAGACAAAACCCCAGACAGTCAGATAGAACAGAATCACAGACAGATAGACAAACAGACAGACAGACGTTATATTATCATACTGCTGTAATGGTTAGAACATTTTGACAAGCAGCCTTTGCTGGAGAAATTTGTCTGTTAAAAGAATGTTGTTTTTCCTTCTATCTCCCTCATAAGATGCATCCTCCAAACCTCCACAGGTGTCCCGTAAGGGCGGCAGGCTAGGTCAGTAGCTCAGCCTCCATCCGTGTGTGCTGTGTTTTTTTCCGTCTCCACCCCCCGCATCATCTCGCGCCCATGTTGATACCCCTTTTGCTAGGAAGGGAGGGTGGGGGAGGTGAGAGGCTGGGGTGGGAGGGGAGGACAGGGGGAAGGTGGGGCTGGGTGGGTGGTGGGAGGGTGGTGGGAGGGTGGGGCTCGGTGGTGGTAGTGGGTGTGGGTAGATGGTAGTGGGTGGTAGTGGGTGGTGAGGGTTGGGGTGGTTGAGGGTTGGGAGGGGGTTGTAGTGGGTGATGAGGGGTGGGGTGGGTGGAGGGTTGGATGGTGGGGTGGTATTGGGTGGAGGATTGAAGGGTGGGTGGTTGAGAGTTGGGAGGGGGTGGAAGTGGTTGAGGGTTGGGAGGGGGTGGAGGTGGGTGGGGGTGGTTGAGGGTTGGGATGGGATGGAGGTTGTAGTGGGTGGTGAGGGGTGGGGGTGGTTGAGGGTTGGGAGGGGATGGTAGTGGGTGGGGGTGGTTGAGGGTTGGGTGGGGATTGTAGTGGGTGGTGAGGGAAGGGGGTGGTAGTGGGTGGGAGTGGTTGAGGGTTGGGTGGGGATTGTAGTGGGTGGTGAGGGAAGGGGGTGGTAGTGGGTGGGAGTGGTTGAGGGGTGGGAGGGGGTTGTAGTGGGTGGTGAGGGGTGGGGGTGGTAGTGGCTTGCAGCACCTGTCTGATGCCAGTGACTCCTCTGATAATTGTTTTGACACTACTTTCAATTTGGATTTCTCCTTTTTCTATTTTTCCTGATTTCGTATTTTGTGTGATTTAAGCTCTCTTGCAGTAGTCTCTTCTTCTTTGGTTACTCTCTCCCTCTTCTCCTTCGCTTTTTATGTCTCCGTCTTTCAGTTTGTCTGTCTGATCAGTTTTCACTCTGTCTCTTCCCTCTGCTCCTCCAGTGTGTGTTTAACGTGTGTTTAACATGTGGCGTGTTGTTGTGTGACTGGGTGGAGGTCTGTTTATCCATGTGTATTGATGAGCTGTGTTTCTCCCTGTCTACACTGTCGACTATAGAGATTGAGGTGATCATTCATCATTTCATGGTCATAACGCCATTTGTCAACATGCCCAACTGTCCCTGTTTATGTCTGTACATTGTCACACTAAAGGTTGTGCAATTTTGAATACACACAGGCACGTCTTCCCATGGTAGGCATATCCCGAGCACAGACACAGGCAATTTGTTCTGTCCACACGTCTCCCTTAAACTCACACTTAAACACGCCCTCTCCCTCTATTTCTGTCTCCTCACACACAGACCTGCATACTTCATTTGCACGCAAACACATCCACCCAGACACACAGCAACGGAGGTTGGTGGCTCCTTAATTGGGGAGGACGGGCTCGTGGTAATGGCTGGAGCAGAACTGGTGGAATGGTATCAAACACATCAAACACATGGTTTCTATGGTTTCTATGGTTTCCATGGTTTCTATGTATTTGCTGCCATTCCGTTCCAGACATTATTACGAGCCGTCCTCCTCTCGGCAGCCTCCACTGATATCATATCCACAACCACACACAACACAACACAACACAAAACAACACAAGCATGTCCATTGTGTTTCCCGCCCCTCTAAATGGAGCAGATTTGTTCTGCTGTCAGTGATCACTAAGCCCATGTTCAAGCCTTTATTCATAGTAGTGCAGTTATCACATGTGATTTAGTGAGGTCCCACCCTGCTACCCCCCCCCCCCCCCACACCATTCCTCCCTTCCCACATCTCTCTCCCCCTCCACCCCACACCACTCTCCCTCTTCCCCCACACCACTCTCCCCCTCCACCCCACACCTCCCTCCCCCTACATCACTCTCCCTGCCCCATCCTCCACACCACTCTCCCTCTTCCCCCACACCACTCTCCCCCTCTACCCCACACCTCCCTCCCCCACACCACTCTACCTGCCCTACCCCCCACACCACTCTCCCTGCCCTACCTCCTCCCTAGACTCCACACCACTCTCCCTGCCCTACCTCCTCCCTAGACTCCACACCACTCTCCCTGCCCTACCTCCTCCCTAGACTCCACACCACTCTCCCTGCCCTACCTCCTCCCTAGACTCCACACCACTCTCCCTGCCCTACCTCCTCCCTAGACTCCACAGCACTCTCCCTGCCCTACCTCCTCCCTAGACTCCACAGCACTCTCCCTGCCCTACCCCCACCCTAGACTCCACACCACTCTCCCTGCCCTACCTCCTCCCTAGACTCCACACCACTCTCCCTGCCCTACCTCCTCCCTAGACTCCATAGCACTCTCCCTGCCCTACCTCCTCCCTAGACTCCACAGCACTCTCCCTGCCCTACCTCCTCCCTAGACTCCACAGCACTCTCCCTGCCCTACCTCCTCCCTAGACTCCACAGCACTCTCCCTGCCCTACCTCCTCCCTAGACTCCACACCACTCTCCCTGCCCTACCTCCTCCCTAGACTCCACACCACTCTCCCTGCCCTACCTCCTCCCTAGACTCCACACCACTCTCCCTGCCCTACCTCCTCCCTAGACTCCACACCACTCTCCCTGCCCTACCTCCTCCCTAGACTCCACAGCACTCTCCCTGCCCTACCTCCTCCCTAGACTCCACACCACTCTCCATACTCTTGATGGATTATGGCGGGCCTGTCCCAGAGATTGACGGCTCTGCCGCCGGTGAGTTGTGGATTGATGGACAGAATGAAGTACGGTTGATCTGACATTAACCTCCACTGATGCGAGGTCAGCTTGCAAGCCAACCCTGGGCTCAACGACAGTACGGATCAAATGGCACATATCTGCTCCAGGACCAGCCCTGGAGTCCACTGGGGATTCCACTGTGGACACTGGCGATGATTCTGATTCTGTTCTGAGGTCAGATGCTACTCCATCAGCCCTCTTTGAACCCTGGACTCGAATCAATGCAGGGTTTGTTTAATTTAAAGGCCAAGAAAATTCAATTGAATAATGAACTTGTATCCAAGGACAATTTAGTTTGTTTATCTCAAACAAAGTACAGGATTATTATTTTCAGATTGTGACTTTCCCTTTGGTCTCAGCTTGATGAAGGTTATTTTGCCAGATGAGAAAATAATAAGAATTATACAGTTGGATCACAACTGCCTTAGCTTCAAATTGAACCTTCGCAAAACGCATGACTCCATAAGTAGCAACACTACCACAATATAGAGGTACTCCTTTCGAGCCTCTACTGCTCAATCCAAATCTAACACATTTGCTTTCATAAATCCCAAATAATGAAGGAGCAAAAAATACCAAATGTAAGATATCTTACTCAGAATGTTTTATTTTCACTGCTAAGTGTCCCTGTTGATAAGCTTTATAGAAGCTATCCACACACAATCAAAAGAACTACACATTAACCATCACCGAGAGTTCAACCTGGTCTCAGAGAATATCGTATTATTCTGTATGCAAAAAGGAGACACTCCATTTAGTATGATATGTTACGTTTTTCTTATGGTAAGTATTCATTTGTGGATGTCCATCACCCATTTTGTGTGATATGTTACGAATTACAATTCCTATTCTATGTTACCAATTTGCAAAACGTACAATCTGTTACGAATTTGGAAAACATACATTATGTTACAAATTTGCTAAATTCTATGAATTCTAGCTAGGTGGCTAATGTTAGCTAACTGCTAACGTTAGCTAGGCTAGAGGTTAGGGTTAAGTTGAGGAGTTAGGTTAAAGGCTTAAGGTCAGGGTTAGCTAAAAGGGTTACGGTTAGGGGAAGGGTTAGCTGAAATGCTAAGTAGTTACAAAGTTGCTAAAAATTAGTAAGTAGTTGAAAAGTAGTTGATATATATATATGATGACATTCGAACTCGCAACCTTTGGGTTGCTAGACGATCACATTATACACCCGACCAACCATCCTATCTTATGTAACCATACCAAACGTAACATATCATACTAATTTAAGTGTCCCAGATTTACATTTACTATGTTATGTCTAGTCTATGACACCAGGCTGGAGAATTTGCAGATGATTGTTTCTCCTAACATGATCTTCTAGTATCCCCACCCTTTCTCAACGATAAACATACTTTTTCACACATTTTTCTTCTTGCAGTCGGCGAAAGACTCCCATAGCCTTGAGCTAAACCTCATGATCCACCTGCTCCGTCACAAGCCCAGCACCAAATGTCACAAGCACCACAAAGTTGGACGGCAACTCAAGTTTAAAGTTTAACATTTTAATGTCACGTGTACAAGTACAGTGAAATGCCTTTCTTTCAAGATCTAAACCCAACAATGCAGGAATCAATCAGAATGTAATACTAAAAATAACAAGGTAGAACAAAACCACATGAGATATAAAAATAAGTAAGCATACTATATACAGGGTCAGTTCCAGTACCATGTTGACAATGTGCAGGGATACTGGAGTGATACAGGTAGGGGTAAGGTGACTAGGCATCAGAATATAATACTCAGTGTTAAATAAAATGACCATAGCCTTTGATTGGGCATCAGATGTAGAGTTGAAAGCCCTTTAAACACAATAAACATTGTAGATATTTTGTTAGTTAAACCCACATTATGAAGTACTGGTTCACCGAAATCTCCAAGCCCATCTAGAAGCAAGCAGTTAGTTAGGGCTGAATACTAACTTGTGATTTTTTGTTTTTATCTCATTGACGTCAGTGCATGATTTACTCAAAAGTTCAAGTTTAAGTGCATAAAAAGTTAGGATTCGTCTCTTGGTGAATAGTGGAAAAATCTGAGTGAATCCACAAGTCACTCTCCTGATAAAAATAGTAAAGATGTAGCCAAGATCAGGCAGATGGCAAACACCAAAACCCCAAACGTAGGTCAGCTGCCATAATATATTAATACCAGATTACATCATCACCTTCAAGGACCACCTGTCAACATCACCAGTGTACAAGAGGGCAGTAGTTGCTGTATCTTTAATGGGTACAGGTGCGTCAGGATCAGTTTGCCACGTAGAGCTTAGGAGATACCTTAGCTAGCAAGTTGGCAATGTTCAACAAGATAACAGTTTTCATAAAAATGCATAGGTTACTATCGTGTTACAAGACTACCTATGGATTCCTTTGAATTTTCTTGTACCAGACCAAGTCTATTCTGACCCCTGACCCTGACACCAACCTGGTAACCCATCCTCAACATGTGTTTTACTAGTTTGTCAATGTGAACAGCAGTGGCAAGGTGTCAGGCAGTAGGGGTGTGGTCTGACGTGCCCCTGGGGGGTGGGGCGTGGTGGGGTCTGTCCTTTGTTTCAGAGCCGCAGCTGAAGGGCATCGTGACACGACTGTTCAGCCAGCAGGGCTTCTACCTGCAGATGCAGCCGGATGGCTCTATCGATGGCAGCAAGGACGAGAACAGCGACTACAGTGAGTTAATTGGTTCGGCACTACTACTCCCAGCATGCCCCATGGTTACCAAGAGTTACTGGCCTCATTCCAATCCCTTAAAAGTGTGTCCTTCCTTCCTTTGTTTCTTGATGTAATCATTGGTTAGACGTGATTCGACAGGTAAACGCAAAGGCTCCACCACGTGGCTTTCACCTGTCCAGTCTTTTCTGATCAGTGATTGCTTCAAGGAAGGATGGAAGGATGCACTTATAAATACTCTGAACTGAGATACTCACCCTACCCCATTTAACATCCCTTAATTTATGGTATTGCATGACATGAGGGAAGGTCCATCCTCAGTGAATTTGAGGAAAAAAAAAAATTGTGAAACAATTAGATACAACTATAGTAAATATATTCACATCACCAAATAATTGATTATAACACACTGTTTTGCAATTAAGGTCTACAGTAGCCTCAACAGCACTCTTTAGGTTAGCACCATGGTGTAGCCGGAGGACAGCTAGTTTCCGTCTTCCTCTGGCTACATTGACTTCAATACAAAACCTAGGAGGCTCGTGGTTCTCACCCCATTCCATAGACTTACACAGTAATTATGACAACAGCGTTGGACTAGTAACCGAAAGGTTGCAAGTTCAAATCCCCGAGCTGACAAGGTACAAATCTGTCGTTCTGCCCCTGAACAGGCAGTTAACCCACTGTTCCTAGGCCGTCATTGAAAATAAGAATTTGTTCTTAACTGACTTGCCTAGTTAAATAAAGGTAAAAAATTGTTTTAAAAAAAAGAAGAAGAACTGAAATGCCACTGAACTCAATGTAGTCTAGACCTCCAGTCCTCCAGCCACCTCCCACCCATGCTGAGCTCTTGCAGCATGAACTGACATGTTGTCCACCCAATCAAAGGATCAGAGAATGAATCAAGTACTGAAAGCATAAGCTACAGAGAGCTAGCACAGTGCATAAAATGTGGTGAGTAGCTGACTCAAAGATAGTGAGACAGTATTTGAACAGTTTTGAACAAATGTATTTCTTCAAAAAATTAAGGAGAATCAAGAGAGAGAGAGAGAGAGATAGCTATATTTCGTTGGATTTTATTGTCACGTACTTAGGTAGCGGATGCAACTAGCTAGTTTGGCCTACTCAAACACCCAGCTCAAACAAAGAGGGATGCTATGTTAGCTAGCTGGCTAAGGCTATCCAACAGAGAGGGATGCTATGTTAGCTAGCTGGCTATGGCTATCCAACACAGAGGGATGCTATGTTAGCTAGCTGGCTATGGCTATCCAACACTGGAACTCTTCCACGTCAAGGTAAGCTTTTGGTTTTATAAATGTATTTCCACTGTGGCTCTCCGGTGTAACTGCTAAACATTTTACTCGCCCTAGAAGAGCTGGTTAGGCTGTTTTCATTTTATCTAGAGCGTAGGTGACTGCTGCTGGCAACAATTTAATTGCGTTTTTTTGCCGATGTTTAACGACACCGGCCATATTCAACGGGTGTTGAGCGTTCGTCAATGTATCCGTTATTCTGCACTCTGGCACACTCAGTCGAGAGTGCTCTGAAATCGGAGTAGAGTGAATTTACGAAAGCATCCTAAGACGTTAGCTAATATGGTGACAACAATGGAGGCTGTGTGTAGCGGTTAGCAGTTATGATATGAAGGTTTGGCTTTGGAAAGTTTTTTTTTCTGCCTGGTTACAGACAGCTGGTGTGTTGTGCACAAGCAAAGGGAAAAGGTGAAAGGAGGAGAGTGCATCAATGTGAGAAGGAATTATACAACAGGCAAAGTGATCGTGCTGTTTGTATTTGGCTGTTATTAAAGTAAACTGTTTGTGTTTGTGATCAAAGGTGTATTCAGTCTGCGATTCTGTTGAAAATAAGTTTCTTAAACACGGAAGCAAACTGAGCGAAACAGGGATAAACATACCTGAATTTGTCCAATAGAAACTCACGTTTGCAACTGTTGGACTAATGATTACACCCTAGATCAGCTAGATGCAGGCTAGAGTGTGCAAGGCAGTGTTGAATCTGTCTGCCACCTTAATTATTCACATTTCTCAACCTGTACGTTGTACAACTTTTATTCATCGGCCAGGTTGTAGAAACCACATGATCATTGGGTAGAGGAAAAATGTGAGCATAATGCAGTAAACTACACTTATCGATTGTCACTGGTGTAGAGAGGAGTAGGCAGCAGGCAGTCGCAGGTTTAGAACTACTGAATTGATTTATGCACCATAGATCAAAACGGGACGATGACTCAAACGCTGGCTGTGCTCAAAATATATCTTCATAAACAGAAAGGCACAAAGTGCAAAATATAAAGTATTCAGAAAATAGTAGAAGTGATTCCTGTCAGGAGAAGAAGTAACATTTACAATGACCGATTAAAGACAAATGACAGAGGGAGTATATATACAGTGATAGAGTGGGGATTGGAACCATGATGACGAGACAAGTCCGGGGTTGATGACTGAAGGGCGTTTGTCAGCAGGTAGGAGGCCAGCGACACAGAACACCTGAGCTGGACTGGAGGGAGAGCCAAAGCGAAGGCTGGTGTGACATTGATGTTACATTGAGCTGAGTAAATGGAATATGAATGACATTCATCCAATATGCTGTAATAGAAATAAGGCCATGCTCATGAGAAAAAAGAATCGCCCTCCATCATCTTAAACAGCACCGACACTCACTGGTTTACAGTGAAACAAAATGTGTGTGAAATTTTGTTCGAGTTTAGTGCCAACATCTACTGCCAAGATCTATACCTCAAACAATGAATTGGTTTGAACTTTTAAACAATGTCTTGGAGATGAGTCAATTCACACATAGTATTTTGTGCCTGTGAGACAGTGTTAGGTGTGCTAAAAACCTCCAAACTTGTAAAAAATCTGATCATAGTGATCTGAAGACTGCTTTTCTTAATCGGTGGTAATATCAGTGTAATAATGACAACTACACATCCTAGGGGTCAATTCCATAGTAACTTTTATTGAGAAAAATAACTATTTTGCATTCATATTTGCATGTCCAACTGAGAACACTGAAATATACAGTTGAAGTCAGGAGTTTACATACACCTTAGCCAAATACATTTAAACTCAGTTTTTCACAATCCCTGACAGTTAATCCTAGTAAAAATGCCCTGTCTTAGGTCAGTTAGGATCACCAGTTTATTTTAAGAATGTGAAATGTCAGAATAATATTAGAGAGAATGATTTATTTCAGCTGTTATTTCTTTCAGAACATTCACAGTGGGTCAGAAGTTTACATCAAATCAAATCAAATCACATTTATTTATATAGCCCTTCGTACATCAGCTGATATCTCAAAGTGCTGTACAGAAACCCAGCCTAAAACCCCAAACAGCAAGCAATGCAGGTGTAGAAGCACGGTGGCTAGGAAAAACTCCCTAGAAAGGCCAATACCTAGGACGAAACCTAGAGAGGAACCAGGCTATGTGGGGTGGCCAGTCCTCTTCTGGCTGTGCCGGGTGGAGATTATAACAGAACATGGCCAAGATGTTCAAATGTTCATAAATGACCAGCATGGTCGAATAATAATAAGGCAGAACAGTTGAAACTGGAGCAGCAGCACAGTCAGGTGGAAGGTGAAACTGGAACAGCAACATGGCCAGGTGGACTGGGGACAGCAAGGAGTCATCATGTCAGGTAGTCCTGGGGCATGGTCCTAGGGCTCAGGTCCTCCCGAGAGAGAGAAAGAAAGAGAGAAGGAGAGAATTAGAGAACGCACACTTAGATTCACACAGGACACCGAATAGGACAGGAGAAGTACTCCAGATATAACAAACTGACCCCAGCCCCCCGACACATAAACTACTGCAGCATAAATACTGGAGGATGAGACAGGAGGGGTCAGGAGACACTGTGGCCCCATCCGAGGACACCCCCGGACAGGGCCAAACAGGAAGGATATAACCCCACCCACTTTGCCAAAGCACAGCCCCCACACCACTAGAGGGATATCTTCAACCACCAACTTACCATCCTGAGACAAGGCTGAGTATAGCCCACAAAGATCTCCGCCACGGCACAACCCAAGGGGGGGGCGCCAACCCAGACAGGATGACCACAACAGTGAATCAACCCACTCAGGTGACGCACCCCCTCCAGGGACGGCATGAGAGAGCCCCAGCAAGCCAGTGACTCAGCCCCTGTAATAGGGTTAGAGGCAGAGAATCCCAGTGGAAAGAGGGGAACCGGCCAGGCAGAGACAGCAAGGGCGGTTCGTTGCTCCAGAGCCTTTCCGTTCACCTTCCCACTCCTGGGCCAGACTACACTCAATCATATGACCCACTGAAGAGATGAGTCTTCAGTAAAGACTTAAAGGTTGAGACCGAGTTTGCGTCTCTGACATGGGTGATGTCTTTTGATTTTTCCATGATGTCAAGCAAAGAGGCACTTAGTTTAAAGGTAGGCCTTGAAATAAATCCACAGCTACACCTCCAATTGACTCAAATTATGTCAATTAGCCTATCAGAAGCTTCTAAAGCCATGACATCATTTTCTAGAATTTTCCAAGCTCTTTAAAGGCACAGTCAACTTAGTTTATGTAAACTTCTGACCCCCTGGAATTGTGATACAGTGAATTATAAGTGAAATAATCTGTTATTAAACAATCGTTGGAAAAATGACTTGTGTCATGCACAAAGTAGATGTCCTAACCGACTTGCCAAAACTATAGTTTGTTAACAAGACATTTGTGGAGTGATTGAAAAACAAGTTTTAATGACTCCAACATAAGTGTATGTAAACTTCCGACTTCAACTGTATATATTTTTATATCAAATGGAAACACCTAGCAAAACATCCTTTGTGTGCCACTGTGTGAATGTAAGTGTCACATTGTTTTGATTTAAACAGCTCTAAAGCCTGTGATTGTCGCAACTGCTTTTTCCCTGTGGATGTTCATGACTTATAATAAAATCAGTCGAAGGAACTTCTTTCTCAGGTTGACATCTGGTCCAAAGGATCCTTTCCACCAGTCATTTCTCTTCACTTTCATGGTATGAAATTCATGGTATGAAATTACTGTTGGAAAAATGGTATCAGGGGATGGAGGAGCGCAGTAAACTGGAAATCATTTAGCAAATAGAACCAAAAATAACCCCTACTCCATTTGTACCTAATAAATAATTCCCTCTGAGAGACGCCTCATGCTTAGAGACTGAAGACGATAGAGAAGAGGGAAGGAGAGAAAGAACTGGCCCGGGCTGGCTCATGATGTCCTATTGATATCATTTCTGATTTAGAAGTTGTCGTATAACCAGATTGCAGCAACCGACTGGTCTCTTTCACAACTTTTTGCCATGAGGAAATGAAATTGTCATGGGAACGACGTCATATTTTGGTTGTTATCTGGTCAGATATCCAGATAACAACCAGATAACAACATATTCTGCTAAAAACCCTCTTCCTTTAGACAACTACCTATTGATCTGTGTGATGTATTAGTATGACATTTGTTGAAACTCAATGTTCAAATTCAACTCTCATCATATCTATGCCAATATAAACCAATGTCCATGAAAATGTGCAAACCGATTTGATTGGAGGTACACAACCACACGGCTCTCGTCATGAGCCGTCCGGTCGCAACCGAGAACCTAACCAAATGTAGCAGGTGTAAAAGAAACGCCTGAAACTCAATCCCCCAAGATATTGGTCTTAATGAGAAGGGGGGGGGAAACTGTCGGGGGAGGTTCTCTTCTGCACTGTTTCAACCAATCCGGGTTAGTGGAGGAGGAGTTAAGATCAGTGGTGTAGTGGAGGTAATACACATGTATACGCAGTATACCCACTTTTTTGTCGGCATGGCTTACACTCACTTCTTAATCCCCATGATGCATCTAGTGGTGTAAAGTTGACGCATGAAGTCAAGAAGCATGAGTGCGTAATGATGGGTTGTCAGGTGTGCATAATGAAGGTTGCCAGGTGTGCATAATGAAGGTTGCCAGGTGTGCATAATGAAGGTTGCCAGGTGTACGTAATGAAGGTTGCCAGGTGTGCGTAATGAAGGTTGCCAGGTGTACATAATGAAGGTTGCCAGGTGTACATAATGAAGGTTGCCAGGTGTGCGTAATGAAGATTGCCAGGTGTGCGTAATGAAGATTGCCAGGTGTGCGTAATGAAGATTAACAGGTGTGCGGGATGATGGGTTGCCAGGTCACGGGGGTTAGTAGACCGGCGACGTCGAGCGCTGGAGAGGAGGAGAAGGAGTAGATGTGACAGTACATCCTCCCCGACACATGGTTCCAGCCGCGTGATGAAGCCATCCAAGAGGGCGAGGAGCAGGACGGGGAAGGTGAAATTCTCGGATGATGTTGGGATCTAGAATGTCGTCCACCGGAACCCAGCACCATCCGATGGATGGTCGAAGACCCCCCTGAACAGAGCCATGAATCTCTCATAGGAACTCAGCTCCTCCTCTCCTCTCTCCCACTTTGTTCAGGGGGGTCTTCGGCCATCCACCGGGGGGGGGGGGGGGGGGGGACACAGGATGGCCAGACCACGGTGGAGTACGGTGGCAGCATCCAGCGGATGGAATGAGCCGGTATTCTGCACATTATTCAGAGAGGATTGTGCGAAGAGGTCCAGACGGAGTTGGTGTTCCCGAGACGACAATCTGACCTTGGACGCACTCATCGCGATGGTCATCCAACTGGATAATCTTCTTCAGGAGCGTTGGGAACCCCCATCACCTCTCCTTCGTTGAGTCAGAGCCTGAACGCTCTGTAATCCGCTCTGTAATTGAATTGCGTCGTCTGTTGATCACTCCTCTACAATTACCTGCACAAATTGAGGCTCATGAAAACATTGTTGGTTATGAGGCTCATGAAGACATTGTTGGTTATGAGGCTCATGAAAACATTGTTGGTTATGAGGCTCATGAAGACATTGTTGGTTATGAGGCTCATGAAGACATTGTTGGTTATGAGGCTCATGAAGACATTGTTGGTTATGAGGCTCATGAAGACATTGTTGGTTATGAGGCTCATGAAGACATTGTTGGTTATGAGAGGCTCCTGAAGACATCGTTGGTTATGAGGCTCATGAAGACATTGTTGGTTATGAGGCTCATGAAGACATCGTTGGTTATGAGGCTCAGGAAGACATCGTTGGTTATGAGAGGCTCATGAAGACATCGGTGGTTATGAGGCTCAGGAAGACATTGTTGGTTATGAGAGGCTCATGAAGACATCGTTGGTTATGAGGCTCAGGAAGACATCGTTGTTTATGAGAGGCAATACACAGTGCTAGTTCTTCCCCTGCTCTAGCATCTCCATGGCTATTGCTCTTGTTTAGCATCAGTTGTTAGAGAGGGCTCTCTCAGCTGCAGTCTGTCGTTGTATACCCCCCCCCCCCCCCACACTTCCTCTCACGAAGTCTCACCCAATAGATTTGTGTCCGTCAGGATTATAGGAACTGCCCTTCCCATTTCGACGGCCCAGAACTTTCTAAACCGTCCTGGGATTTTATTATCTGCAGAGCCCACACTGTATTAGTGCATCAAACAGGCTTGCCTTCCTGTTTGGATTTGCCTGATTACAGCTGCTTTGGATGGCTGACATTCCAAGGATTTCCTCGAGCTCTTTGATACATTTGTCTGCCCTTTGGATGGATGCTGCTTTCTGGTCATTGTTTTTACGTTAGCATTTGGCAGGTTAGGCCAGCTTTAGTGGGTGACTGTCAGAGAAAGTTGCAATTCCAAACTTGTGAGTACAGGTTGGTTGTTAACTCATTTGCCCATGTATTTACACGCATAGAGGCAATGATTATTTAGTCATTTGTCAGGTTTTCTCTTCCTGAAGACAAGTGTAGGACAGCTCCTGTCTCATGAGTTAAGTCACAGTTTTTGAGCAGTGAATTGAGAGCTGTGGCACTTAATAATAATTTCATAGCGATGCAGATTTCTATTCTACACGTCTTACCAATTCTCTGATCTCAGGCAATGGAATGTAGGTCTGTCTGTGCCTCTGATATGACTGAACCCTACACTCTTAGAAAAAAAGGTGCTATCTAGAACCTAAAAGGATTCTTCGCCAGTCCCCATAGGAGAACCCTTTGAAGAACCCTTCTTGGTTCCAGGTAGAACCCTTTCACCAGAGGGTTCTACATGGAACCCAAAATAGTTGTACCTGGAACCAAAAAAAGGTTATCCTATAGGGACAGCCGAAGGACACTTTCGGGAACACAATTTTTCTAAGTGTGTATAT
>NC_034200.2:35525172-35531054 GCF_002021735.2 Oncorhynchus kisutch
ATCACAGTAATGGAAGGAGGATAAGGAGAGAGAATGATATAACGTGGTTCCTAACAGCTTTTTACAAATAACACTACTTCTCCCTATCTCTCTCCCTCTCCCTATCTCTCCTTATCTCTCTCCCTATCTCTCTCTCCCTCTCTCTTTCTCGCTATTTCTCTCTCTTCCTCTCCCTGTCTCTCTCTTTCTCTCTCTTCCTCTCTCTCTCTCTCTCTCTCTCTCTCCTCTCTCTCTTTCTCTCTCTCTCTTTCAATTCAATTCAATTCAATTCAAGGGCTTTATTGCAATGGGAAACATGTGTTAACATTGCCAAAGCAAGTGAGGTAGACAACATACAAAGTGAATATATAAAGTGAAAAACAACAAAAATTAACAGTAAACATTACACATACAGAAGTTTCAAAACAGTAAAGACATTACAAATGTCATATTATATATATATACAGTGTTCTAACAATGTACAAATGGCTAAAGGACACAAGATAAAATAAATAAGCATAAATATGGGTTGTATTTACAATGGTGTTTGTTCTTCACTGGTTGCCCTTTTCTCGTGGCAACAGGTCACAAATCTTGCTGCTGTGATGGCACACTGTGGAATTTCACCCAGTAGATATGGGAGTTTTTCAAAATTGGATTTGTTTTCGAATTCTTTGTGGATCTGTGTAATCTGAGGGAAATATGTCTCTCTAATATGGTCATACATTGGGCAGGAGGTTAGGAAGTGCAGCTCAGTTTCCACCTCATTTTGTGGGCAGTGAGCACATAGCCTGTCTTCTCTTGAGAGCCATGTCTGCCTACGGCGGCCTTTCTCAATAGCAAGGCTATGCTCACTGAGTCTGTACATAGTCAAGGCTTTCCTTAATTTTGGGTCAGTCACAGTGGTCAGGTATTCTGCCGCTGTGTACTCTCTGTGTAGGGCCAAATAGCATTCTAGTTTGCTCTGTTTTTTTGTTAATTCTTTCCAATGTGTTAAGTAGTTATCTTTTTTTTTTCTCATGATTTGGTTGGGTCTAATTGTGCTGCTGTCCTGGGGCTCTGTAGTGTGTGTTTGTGTTTGTGAACAGAGCCCCAGGACCAGCTTGCTTAGGGGACTCTTCTCCAGGTTCATCTCTCTGTAGGTGATGGCTTTGTTATGGAAGGTTTGTGAATCGCTTCCTTTTAGGTGGTTGTAGAATTTAACAGCTCTTTTCTGGATTTTGATAATTAGTGGGTATCGGCCTAATTCTGCTCTGCATGCATTATTTGGTGTTCTACGTTGTACACGGAGGATATTTTTGCAGAATTCTGCGTGCAGAGTCTCAATTTGGTGTTTGTCCCATTTTGTGAAGTCTTGGTTGGTGAGCGGACCCCAGACCTCACAACCATAAAGGGCAATGGGCTCTATGACTGATTCAAGTATTTTTAGCCCAATCCTAATTGGTATGTTGAAATTCATGTTTCTTTTGATGGCATAGAATGCCCTTCTTGCCTTGTCTCTCAGATCGTTCACAGCTTTGTGGAAGTTACCTGTGGTGCTGATGTTTAGGCCAAGGTATGTATAGTTTTTTGTGTGCTCTAGGGCAACAGTGTCTAGATGGAATTTGTATTTGTGGTCCTGGTGACTGGACCTTTTTTGGAACACCATTATTTTGGTCTTACTGAGATTTACTGTCAGGGCCCAGGTCTGACAGAATCTGTGCATAAGATCTAGGTGCTGCTGTAGGCCCTCCTTGGTTGGTGACAGAAGCACCAGATCATCAGCAAACAGCAGACATTTGACTTCGGATTCTAGCAGGGGGAGGCCGGGTGCTGCAGACTTTTCTAGTGCCCTCGCCAATTCGTTGATATATATGTTGAAGAGGGTGGGGCTTAAGCTGCATCCCTGTCTAACCCCACAACCCTGTGTGAAGAAATGTGTGTGTTTTTTGCCAATTTTAACCGCACACTTGTTGTTTGTGTACATGGATTTTATAATGTCGTATGTTTTACCCCCAACACCGCTTTCCATCAGTTTGTATAGCAGACCCTCATGCCAGATTGAGTCGAAGGCTTTTTTGAAATCAACAAAGCATGAGAAGACTTTGCCTTTGTTTTGGTTTGTTTGATTGTCAATTAGGGTGTGCAGGGTGAATACGTGGTCTGTTGTACGGTAATTTGGTATAAAGCCAATTTGACATTTGCTCAGTACATTGTTTTCATTGAGGAAATGTACGAGTCTGCTGTTAATAATAATGCAGAGGATTTTCCCGAGGTTACTGTTGACACATATTCCACGGTAGTTATTGGGGTCAAATTTGTCTCCACTTTTGTGGATTGGGGTGATCAGTCCTTGGTTCCAAATATTGGGGAAGATGCCAGAGCTAAGGATGATGTTAAAGAGTTTTAGTATAGCCAATTGGAATTTGTTGTCTGTATATTTGATCATTTCATTGAGGATACCATCAACACCACAGGCCTTTTTGGGTTGGAGGGTTTTTATTTTGTCCTGTAACTCTTTCAATGTAATTGGAGAATCCAGTGGGTTCTGGTAGTCTTTAATAGTTGATTCTAAAATCTGTGTTTGATCATGTATATGTTTTTGCTCTTTATTCTTTGTTATAGAGCCAAAAAGATTGGAGAAGTGGTTTACCCATACATCTCCATTTTGGATAGATAATTCTTCGTGTTGTTGTTTGTTTAGTGTTTTCCAATTTTCCCAGAAGTGGTTAGAGTCTATGGATTCTTCAATTGCATTGAGCTGATTTCTGACATGCTGTTCCTTCTTTTTCCGTAGTGTATTTCTGTATTGTTTTAGTGATTCACCATAGTGAAGGCGTAGACTCAGGTTTTCCGGGTCTCTATGTTTCTGGTTGGACAGGTTTCTCAATTTCTTTCTTAGATTTTTGCATTCTTCATCAAACCATTTGTCATTATTGTTAATTTTCTTCGGTTTTTCTATTTGAGATTTTTAGATTTGATAGGGAAGCTGAGAGGTCAAATATACTGTTAAGATTTTCTACTGCCAAGTTTACACCTTCACTATTACAGTGGAACGTTTTACCCAGGAAATTGTCTAAGAGGGATTGAATTTGTTGTTGCCTAATTGTTTTTTGGTAGGTTTCCAAACTGCATTCCTTCCATCTATAGCATTTCTTAATGTTACTCAGTTCCTTTGGCTTTGATGCCTCATGATTGAGTATTGCTCTGTTTAAGTAGACTGTGATTTTGCTGTGGTCTGATAGGGGTGTCAGTGGGCTGACTGTGAACGCTCTGAGAGACTCTGGGTTGAGGTCAGTGATAAAGTAGTCTACAGTACTACTGCCAAGAGATGAGCTATAGGTGTACCTACCATAGGAGTCCCCTCGAAGCCTACCGTTGACTATGTACATACCCAGCGTGCGACAGAGCTGCAGGAGTTGTGACCCGTTTTTGTTGGTTATGTTGTCATAGTTGTGCCTAGGGGGGCATATGGGGGAGGGAATGCTGTCAGCTCCAGGCAGGTGTTTGTCCCCCTGTGTGCTGAGGGTGTCAGGTTCTTGTCCGGTTCTGGCATTTAGGTCACCACAGACTAGTACATGTCCCTGGGCCTGGAAGTGATTGATTTCCCCCTCCAGGATGGAGAAGCTGTCTTCATTAAAATATGGGGATTCTAGTGGGGGGATATAGGTAGCATACAGGAGGACATTTTTCTCTGTTAGGATCATTTCTTTTTGAATTTCTAGCCAAATGTAGAATGTTCCTGTTTTGATTAATTTAATGGAGTGAGTTAGGTCTGCTCTATACCAAATTAGCATACCCCCTGAGTCCCTTCCCTGTTTTCACACCTGGTAGTTTGGTGGATGGGACTACCAGCTCTCTGTAACCTAGAGGGCAACCAGTGGGTCCATCTCCTCTATACCAGGTTTCTTGCAGGATGACAATGTCTGTATTACCGATTTCTTTGGTGAAGTCCGGGTTTCTGCTCTTTAGGCCAAAGGCAGATGACCTCAGGCCTTGGATATTCCAGGATAATATAGTGAAGGCTTTTTGTTCCATAGAGTGTCCAATGTTGTTGGTCGTGGTTAGCCTCAGGCCAGTAAGTGTGAGCAGAGCCTGCTGAGCATCTGGTACATGCCATTGGCTTGGGCGAGTGTGAGAGTGGGGGTTGGGACTGTTTGCCCGCTCACTACCTGGGCGTATGTGTGGCTTCCATGTTGAGGCCCTCTTTGCAGGGGTGGGGGCGCATGGGGTGGGCAGGAGTGGCATAGGCCTGATCTGAGGGGGCCTAAATGGAGTGTGGGCATGGTTGACGTGGGGGGGTGTTGATTTGGTTGGGGTGGGGGTGTGGATGTGTCTGGGTGTACTGTGGTCTGGATGTAATTCCTCTTGGCGTGGGTCCTCTATGTGTAGGTCCAGGGGGAGGTCCTGCAGATCTGGGAGGGTGTCTCGCTGGTCTGGGTGGGGTGTCTATTGATCTGTTGCTCCTGTGTGGAGTGTTGGGGATTCGTTTGAGAGCGATGTCCTTTAGAGTCCGGGCAAAGGTGGGCACTGCTGCCTTGTAGAGGTGGACCTGGTCATAGAGGCTGTTCAAGTCCAGGGTGGAGTGGTGGGCCAGGAAAACGTTTGGTTTTGAGGCACAGTCACGGGAAATACTTGCATTTACCAGCTGTATTGTGGCGGGGTGGAAGTCTTTTCGTGGTAGCAGGGTGGAGAGTAACCACTTGTGCGTTGGGGAAAGTAGAAGAAGCCTTTTCAATCACTCCCTTCAGTGCTGTGGCCACTCTTTCCTGCTGTGCTCTCAGGTCGTTTGTGCCTGTGTGTATTATTATGTGGCTGGGTGAGCCTAGTTTGGCCTCAGACAGAAGGTCTAGGGCACGCTGGGTGTTTGGACACCAGAGTTTAGACACACTGTGTTTGGGAAAAAGTATTTTTTCTTCTATATATTTCCCATTTGAGTCCATAAGTAGTACAATCTGTGTCTTGTGTTTGTCCTCAGTGGGTGTGGGGGGGGTTGACAGAAGGGCTATCAGGGTGGCTGACAGGGGGGTGCTCAGAGGGGGTGAGAGCCTCTGGGCTTGGGGTTCTTCATTTGTCTGTTGTGCTGTGGTGTCGACTCTATGGTCAGGGTCTGGTATGGACTGTTCTGCTGTGGTGTCGAGACTTTTGTTGGGTGCTGAGGTGGGCTGTTCTGCTGGCTTCTCTGTGGGGGTGGCCACCTCTCTAGTGGGTTGTTCTCTGTCACACGCCGTCCCCCTCAACTTCTCCTCCATCCCCCTCACCCTCTCCTCCATCCCCCTCAACCTCTCCTCCACCAGCAGTCTGATACTCTCCTCTAGTGCTCTGTTCTGCTCCTCTTTCTCCTGTTGTATTTGTCTCACCACTGTCCAAAGTGCAGATATGTCTCTGTCCACCTCCAGCTCTCCGGGTCTGGTTAAGGGGCTGTTGTTGTGCTGGACTGTTGTCTGGGTCTGTGCTGACTGAAGTGTAATCACCTGCTGTTCCAGCTCCACCTGCCTTATCTCCAGCTGGGTGAATTTGTCCTTCATTTCAATGAGGGAGTGGTAATCTGTGCTGGGGAGGTTGACCCTCCGCTGGGGGTTGCTCATCTGTGGGGTTACATAATGAAGAGGTCTGGTCCTGATCCTCTCGGGGTGGGGGTATCTTTATCAAGGGAGAGTTTCTCCTGCTGAGCTAATTCTTTTGATTAGGTGAAAGTCCAGCGAAACTGTTTGTGGTTACGCTGTACCATCACTGTTCCGGACTTATAGATATTTATATTACTTAACTCAGAGTCCTCGTTGTCAAGTATTCTGAGTTTCCACCCCTCGTTAACAGAGGGGTAGTGTGCTAATATAGCACGGTGCCATGCCAGGGATGGTTCTCTCTCTCTCTGTCTCTCCCTCTCTCTTGCTCTACTGTCTTCTCTCCCTCTCCTGTCTCTC
>NC_034200.2:35531154-35581154 GCF_002021735.2 Oncorhynchus kisutch
AAGCAAACTCCCCTCCTCCCTCCTTCCCCCTCCCCCCTCTCTCTCTATTTATAACTTATTTCACTCTTGTTTTTCTTCGAGGGTCTCTTCAAGTCTTGTCATCTGAGTGGCTTTTCTAATGCTTTTCTTGTCAATGTCTCAGAGCAGAGATGCAATGTTGTGGTCCCCTTGGGAAGTAATTACAGAGAGATATCCTCCTACCTCTCTAACACCCCCCCCCCCCCCCGCCTGCCTTGTTACCTGTTAACTGTAGCTAGCTCGCTCCTAACCCTAGGGACTAGTGGGAAGAAGTTGCATTGTTGCTTTTGGTTCTTTTGCTCTGTGAACTTGGAGGAGGGCTGTGCGTGTGCGCGTGCGTGTGTGTGTGTGTGTGTGCGCGTGCGTGTGTGTGTGTGTGTGTGTGTGTGCAAGTCAGAGTTGTTGTGGATGAAAGTTGGAAGAAAATCTGAAAATAAAATTTGCAGGACGTAACATGTTATAGGAAATGGATGACGTAGTGCACACTTTTCAGGGGGACCGTTTCTTTGGCTCTTGAGCACTACTTTCAACACTACTGGCTGAAATTATACAAATCCTCTGGAGCATCACTTTTAAGTTGGTAATTGGGAACACTCCATTGAAGGAAATATTCGTAATATCACCACTTCTCATATTTCAACATTTAAGGACGTTAACTTGTTGTGTGTAGTGTTGAGTACTGCGTACTGCGTACTGCGTAGGTTAGAAGTGTTTAGTGTTGACTCTCTCAGTCAGTGCGGTGTGGATGCGAAATTACATAGTTCAGAATGTTGAGCTGGTGTTGGTTATCCTACAGTCAGTGGACTTCAAAAACAAGAAAGGTGATCAACAATGCTGATGTTGGGCCTCCCGGGTGGCGCAGTGGTTAAGGGCGCTGTACTGCAGCGCCAGCTGTGCCACCTGAGACTCTGGGTTCGCGCCCAGGCTCTGCCGTAACCGGCCACGACCGGGAGGTCCGTGGGGCGATGCACAATTGGCATAGCGTCTTCCGGGTTAAGGAGGATTTGGCCGGTAGGGATATCCTTGTCTCATCGCGCACCAGCGACTCCTGTGGCGGGCCGGGCACAGTGCACGCTAACCAAGGTTGCCAGGTGCACGGTGTTTCCTCTGACACATTTGTGTGGCTGGCTTCCGGGTTGGAGGCGCGCTGTGTTAAGAAGCAGTGCGGCTTGGTTGGGTTGTGTATCGGAGGACGCATGACTTTCAACCTTCGTCTCTCCTGAGCCCGTACAGGAGTTGTAGCGATGAGACAAGATAGTATCTACTAACAATTGGATACCACGAAATTGGGGAGAAAAATGTATAAAAAAAAAAAAACAATGCTGATGTTGGGTTGGTTTCTAGCCTTGACTTGCCTGGTGGTGTTTAATGTATGTTTGGAGGGTCATGAGGCGTGTTGATGCTGATATGGATTATAAGACTGTTGCCATGGGTGTAATGTTGGTGTTGAGAGCTGGGGTTGAGTGTTGAGAGCTGGTGTTGAGTGTTGAGAGCTGGGGTTGAGAGCTGGTGTTGAACGTTGAGAGCTGGTGTTGAGAGCTGGGGTGGGAGCTGGTGTTGAGTGTTGAGAGCTGGTGTTGAATGTTGAGAGATGGGGTTGAATGTTGAGAGCTGGTGTTGAGAGCTGGGGTTGAATGTTGAGAGCTGGAGTTGAGTGTTGAGAGCTGGTGTTGAATGTTGAGAGCTGGTGTTGAGTGTTGAGAGCTGGTGTTGAGTGTTGAGAGCTGGTGTTGAGAGCTGGAGTTGAGTGTTGAGAGCTGGGATTGATAGCTGGTGTTGAATGTTGAGAGCTGGGATTGAATGTTGAGAGATGGGGTTGAGTGTTGAGAGCTGGGATTGATAGCTGGTGTTGAGTGTTGAGAGCTGGAGTTGAATGTTGAGAGATGGGGTTGAGTGTTGAGAGCTGGGATTGATAGCTGGTGTTGAGTGTTGAGAGCTGGAGTTGAGTGTTGAGAGCTGGTGTTGAGAGCTGGAGTTGAGTGTTGAGAGCTGGAGTTGAGTGTTGAGAGCTGGAGTTGAGTGTTGAGAGCTGGAGTATGTGGGGGTTGAGCTCCAGTGAGGATATCTCCATTATTTACAACACTCACTGTGACCTACTTTGCAGCCTAGCGGTAACCACTCTCTCTGTATTTTAAACGCATCTATCTTTAACTAAGGGACCGAGCGGGCACACGTTTACACTCTGGAGCAACATACATGTACACTGATACATACTTGTTTACAAACACAGTCACGCATATGTGTATACACATATGCACACACACACACCTGATAATTCTGCCCTGCATCTGTCCCTCTGTCCTGTTGTACCTGCCTTGTAAATGGTGTCCTAAAATGTTCCCGTTGTTTCTCTCCCAAACCCACTGACTTATTGCCTCTTAACCATCAATGGAGGAACAGAGAGGAGGAGAGAGAGGAGGAGAGAGAGAGTGGAGGCTGTGAGGAGGAACAGAGAGGAGGGGGGAGAGAGTGGAGGCTGTGAGGAGGAAAAGAGAGGAGGGGGGAGAGAGTGGAGGCTGTGAGGAGGAACAGAGAGGAGGGGAGAGAGAGTGGAGGCTGTGAGGAGGAACAGAGAGGAGGAGAGAGAGAGTGGAGGCTGTGAGGAGGAACAGAGAGGAGGAGAGAGAGTGGAGGCTGTGAGGAGGAACCAGAGAGGAGGAGAGAGAGTGGAGGCTGTGAGGAGGAACAGAGAGGAGGAGAGAGAGAGTGGAGGCTGTGAGGAGGAACAGAGAGGAGGAGAGAGAGAGTGGAGGCTGTGAGGAGGAACAGAGAGGAGGAGAGAGAGAGTGGAGGCTGTGAGGAGGAACAGAGAGGAGGAGAGAGAGTGGAGGCTGTGAGGAGGACAGAGAGGAGGGGGAGAGAGTGGAGGCTGTGGGGAGGACAGAGAGGAGGGGGAGAGAGTGGAGGCTGTGGGGAGGACAGAGAGGAAGAGATAGAGTGGAGGGTGTGGGGAGGAACAGAGAGGAGGGGAGAGAGAGTGGAGTCTGTGAGGATGAACAGAGAGGAGGGGAGAGAGAGTGGAGGCTGTGGGGAGGAACAGAGAGTGGAGGCTGTGAGGAGGAGGAGAGAGAGAGTGGAGGCTGTGGGGAGGAACAGAATGGAGGCTGTGAGGAGGACAGAGCGAGTGGAGGCTGTGAGGAGGAACAGAGAGGAGGGGGAGAGAGAGTGGAGGCTGTGGGGAGGACAGAGAGGAAGAGAGAGTGGAGACTGTGAGGAGGACAGAGAGAGTGGAGGCTGTGGGGAGGAACAGAATGGAGGCTGTGAGGAGGACAGAGCGAGTGGAGGCTGTGAGGAGGAACAGAGAGGAGGGGAGAGAGAGTGGAGGCTGTGGGGAGGACAGAGAGGAAGAGAGAGTGGAGACTGTGAGGAGGAACAGAGAGAAGGAGAGAGAGAGTGGAGGCTGTGGGAAGGAACAGAGAGGAGGAGAGAGAGAGTGGAGGCTGTGGGGAGGACAGAGAGGATGAGAGAGAGAGTGGAGACTGTGAGGAGGAACAGAGAGGAGGAGAGAGAGAGTGGACGCTGTGGGGAGGAACAGAATGGAGGCTGTGAGGAGGACAGAGAGAGTGGAGGCTGTGAGGAGGAACAGAGCGGAGGAGAGAGAGAGTGGAGGCTGTGAGTAAGGAACAGAGAGGAGGAGAGAGAGAGTGGAGGCTGTGAGGAGGAACAGAGAGGAGGAGAGAGAGTGGAGGCTGTGAGGAGGAACAGAGAGGAGGAGAGCGAGAGTGGTGGCTGTGGGGAGGAACAGAATGGAGGCTGTGAGGAGGACAGAGAGAGTGGAGTCTGTGAGGAGGACAGAGAGAGTGGAGGCTGTGAGGAGGAGAGAGATAGTGGAGGCTGTGGGAAGGAAGTGAACGAGGGGAGGAGAGGAGAAGAGGCGAAGGGGTGACTCCAGTTAAAAAAAATTGGAGACGGGGCCAGTATACCGCAAATGAGAACAGAAATGTGTTATATCCGAGAGAGTTCTGTGCAGCGTCTCTGTTTTTACCGACCAAATACTGATGTGTGTTGGTGGAATGGAGATGATTACTGTCAAGGGCACTGCAGTCTAATGAAGTGTTGAGACTGTGTTGTGTCTACTAATGAGATGTAGCCTGGTGGTCTTCTGTTAGAGAGAGAACACTGGAACAGAATGATTAATTTCATTCTCTCTCAAAGGGAGCCCCATCAAAAATGTTTGTTCTTGCTCTAAATTGTGTGTGTGTGTGTGTGTGTGTGTGTGTGTGTGTGTGTGTGTGTGTGTGTGTGTGTGTGTGTGTGTGTGTGTGTGTGTGTGTGGTCAATAACTGTGTAATGTATGTCCTTTTTGTGCGTGGGTTCTGTGTCCTTTCCACACTCCCATTGATGGGGATTCAGAACAACCCCCATCACAAATCTAGTTTCAGATCCAGATTCAATTAAAGGGCCTTTAACATTCAGACTCCGATATGGTTTCAATTGCTGTATGTTTTCAACGGGGGGGGGGGGGGGGGGGGTTCCTAAGTTGGAAGAAAGGTATGGGCTAACTAAGGAAACAGGATTTTCTATTGGCGAGTGAACTGGATTCACTCTCAGTCTGTTTACACTGAACTGAATTCACTTTCAGTCTGTTTACTCTGAACTGAATTCACTCTCAGTCTGTTTACACTGAACTGAATTCACTCTGTCTGTTTACACTGAACTGAATTCACTCTTAGGCTGGGATTCAATGTGTTTCTGCGTTGTAGTGCGCTTGATATTAAAGGTAATTTCTGATTGAGCCAACATATGCACTATTTTACTGTGAATTTAAAAGGCACATTGCCAAAAACACACGATTGAAATGAACCCCAGCTTTAGTCTGTTTAAACTGAACTGGATTCACTCTCAGTCTCCACAAACAACTCCACTGTACATTCTCTTCCCCTACTGTGTGCTTGGTCTACCATGTTACTGTGTGCTTGGTCTACCATGTTACTGTGTACTTGGTCTACCATGTTACTGTGTACTTGGTCTACCATGTCACTGTGTACTTGGTCTACCATGTCACTGTGTACTTGGTCTACCATGTTACTGTTTACTTGGTCTACCATGTCACTGTGTCATTGGTCTACCATGTTACTGTGTACTTGGTCTACCATGGTACTGTGTGCTTGGTCTACCATGTCACTGTGTGCTTGGTCTACCATGTTACTGTGTGCTTGGTCTACCATGTCACTGTGTGCTTGGTCTACCATGTTACTGTGTACTTGGTCTGCCATGTTACTGTGTGCTTGGTATACCATGTTACTGTGTACTTGGTCTACCATGTTACTGTGTGCTTGGTCTACAATGTCACTGTGTGCTTGGTCTACCATGTCACTGTGTACTTGGTCTACCATGTCACTGTGAGCTTGGTCTACCATGTTACTGTTTACTTGGTCTACCATGTTACTGTGTGCTTGGTCTACCATGTCACTGTGTACTTGGTCTACCATGTCACTGTGAGCTTGGTCTACCGTGTTACTGTTTACTTGGTCTACCATGTTACTGTGTGCTTGGTCTACCATGTCACTGTGTACTTGGTCTACCATGTTACTGTGTACTTGGTCTACCATGTCACTGTGTCCTTGGTCTACCATGTTACTGTGTACTTGGTCTACCATGGTACTGTGTGCTTGGTCTACCATGTCACTGTGTGCTTGGTCTACCATGTTACTGTGTGCTTGGTCTACCATGTCACTGTGTGCTTGGTCTACCATGTTACTGTGTACTTGGTCTACCATGTTACTGTGTGCTTGGTATACAATGTTACTGTGTACTTGGTCTACCATGTTACTGTGTGCTTGGTCTACAATGTCACTGTGTGCTTGGTCTACCATGTCACTGTGTACTTGGTCTACCATGTCACTGTGAGCTTGGTCTACCATGTTACTGTTTACTTGGTCTACCATGTTACTGTGTGCTTGGTCTACCATGTCACTGTGTACTTGGTCTACCATGTCACTGTGTACTTTGTCTACCATGTTACTGTGTACTTGGTCTACCATGTTACTGTGTCATTGGTCTACCATGTTACTGTGTACTTGGTCTACCATGTCACTGTGTACTTGGTCTACCATGTTACTGTGTCCTTGGTCTACCATGTTACTGTGTACCTGGTCTACCATGTCACTGTGTACCTGGTCTACCATGTTACTGTGTACCTGGTCTACCATGTCACTGTGTACTTGGTCTACCATGTCACTGTGTACTTGGTCTACCATGTTACTGTGTACTTGGTGTACCATGTTACTGTGTACTTGGTCTACCATGTCACTGTGTGCTTGGTCTACCATGTTACTGTGTACTTGGTCTACCATGTTAATGTGTACTTGGTCTACTATGTCACTGTGTACTTGGTCTACCATGTTACTGTGTACTTGGTCTACCATGTCACTGTGTGCTTGGTCTACCATGTTACTGTGTACCTGGTCTACCATGTCACTGTTTTCCTTTGTCTACCATGTTACTGTGTACCTGGTCTACCATGTTACTGTGTACTTGGTCTACCATGTTACTGTGTGCTTGGTCTACCATGTCACTGTGTCCTTGGTCTACCATGTTACTGTGTACTTGGTCTACCATGTCACTGTGTCCTTGGTCTACCATGTTACTGTGTACTTGGTCTACCATGTTACTGTGTGCTTGGTATACCATGTCACTGTGTGCTTGGTCTACCATGTTACTGTGTGCTTGGTCTACCATGTTACTGTGTACTTGGTCTTCCATGTTACTGTGTACTTGGTCTACCATGTTACTGTGTACTTGGTCTACCATGTTACTGTGTACTTGGTCTACCATGTTACTGTGTACTTGGTCTACCATGTTACTGTGTACCTGGTCTACCATGTCACTGTGTCCTTGGTCTACCATGTTACTGTGTACTTGGTCTACCATGTTACTGTGTGCTTGGTCTACCATGTCACTGTGTGCCTGGTCTACCATGTTACTGTGTGCTTGGTCTACCATGTTACTGTGTACTTGGTCTTCCATGTTACTGTGTACTTGGTCTACCATGTCACTGTGTATAGCTACGCATCAGTCAGACTCATTTTTGCATATAAAGTACATTTTAATAAGTGGTCTATATCTGTTGAATCTGCTCCTCCTGCATGCACCATGTGTTTGCTCTCTACTGTTTGTCCACTGGGCTCTGTGCTCGTCCCCCCAGCTTGTTTATCCAGCCCTAGAGACCCGGAATGCGAGTGCGTGAGAGACCTCCCGTGTGCCCAGTTTCACTAACGACTTCTTTGCTTCTCCTTCAGAATTGGGGTGGAATATAAATGAGTGTCCTTTAATCAGTTTTCTCCTCCTCCACCTCCTCTTTCTCCTCCTCCACCTCCTCTTTCTTCTCCTCCACCTCCTCTTTCTCCCTCTCCACCTCCTCTTTCCCCCTCTTCCACCTCTTCCTCTCCACCTCCTCCTCCACCTCTTCCTCCTCCACTCCTCCTCCACCTCCTCCTCCTCCTCACCTCTTCCACCTCCTCCTCCACCTCCTCCTCCTCCACCTCTTCCACCTTCTCCTCCACCTCCACCTCCTCCTCCACCTCCTCCCTCCTCCTCCACCTCTTCCACCTCCTCCTCCACCTCCCATCTCCAACTCCTCCCTCCTCCTCCACCTCTTCCACCTCCTCCTCCACCTCCTCCTCCTCCACCTCTTCCACCTTCTCCTCCACCTCCACCTCCTCCTCCACCTCCCTCCTCCTCCTCCTCCTCCACCTCCTCCTCCACCTCCTCCTTCTCCTCCACCTCTTCCACCTCCTCCTCCTCCTCCTCCTCCTCCTCCTCCTCCTCCACCTCCTCCTCCACCTCTTCCACCTCCTCCTCCACCACCTCCTCCACCTCCTCCTCCTCCTCCTCCTCCACCTCTTCCACCTCCTCCTCCACCTCCACCTTCTCAGTGATTTAGTAGCAGCTTCTCTTCAGTCCTGGCAGAGGAGCCTACTGTTAGCACAGCAGAAGAACTGTGTGTGTGTGTTCATACGAATGTGTGTTCTTATCTATTTGTTTTATACCAGTGTTTCTACCCACAAACTTGTGCGTGATGTATGCTCATATCCTAACAGTCTCACACCTACATCACCCTCCCGTTCACTAGCCATTCAACCACACTCAAGATAGCAAACACTGTAACAGCTCTGTCATTCCAACAGCAAAGCCTCCTACGCACCGTATACCTTCCCCTCGAAGCTACAGGCGTAACAGACATTAACAGAGCGATGTCCTTGGTGTGGCCTGGTTTGGAGGGGATTCCGGAACATGTCAGTGTGGTTGGCAAATGAAGAAGGTGTGACGGGGTGTGGGAGCAAGGTGTGAGGGGGCCTTGGCAGAGATGGGGGATGGGGGGGGGGAGGAACGCTGGCTGAGTCGCACGTTGTGGGACAGGAGGGATGTGACACCACGACCTCCACACATAGAGAGTCGACTGCTCTTTGACAACGTGTCATCAGGTCGAGATCGAACCGGCCTCTCCAACTTCAACCGCGGCCTGTCCACATTCATATCCTCGCTGACCGGCTTACATGCCCTGCACGTACCCAGAGTCCTTCACACTGGTGCGATGTGTCGAACACAGCTGGGCATTATAAACGAGCACTCACTGCAAGTGTGTGGGATAGAGGCGGCCCGTACAGTCTCGCCCACGCGCGCACACACACACACACACACACACACACACACACACACACACACACATGAATGTTCACATACCTGTACTGTATACCAATTCACATATTGAGGATTCATATTCAGGCTTGAATACACTAACATGCATATCTCTCAATCACACACACTCTCACACACACTTACACACATACACACACACACACACACACAAGTTTGCCTGTGGAACAACTCCAGCAGTGAGCAGTATTAGGCTGTCAGTCAAAGGGACAACCTTAAAAGGGCACAGAACCCTGGAGGAGACAGAGATGAATGAAATATCACCACACAAACACACACACACACTGCCAAATCACTTAAGGTCCCCCACCAATTCCAAACAAACTTCTTCACCTGGACCACACATAGTCTAATACACAACTAAAATGTCAACACACATTACACACAATATCATCCTCAAAACAATATAATCCACAACAATTCAGCAGGCTCATATCTCCTTCACCAGTTGACCTGTGTCTATTTGTCTATAGTATGTCCTGTGGAATTACCATCACCACCGTCTCGCAACTCATCTCGTTGCCGCAACTCGTTGCCTCGTCATGTTCAGTGGGGAGAAAATAGTTTGAAACGTGAGAGTGAAATCTGACCTTGTCCAATGAGTACACAGATTTCAATTTTCTGTTACAAAATGTTTTGCGTCGGTGTACCCTACTGACCATGATCCGACTTCCTGAACTTTGACCCGGACTTCATGAACATTACTGTAACAACAAACTCCCTTTGTTGTTTGGCACCAAAACAGGAAATGTTCACGCCGGAGTGCAAGTTTAAGGAGTCGGTGTTTGAGAATTACTACGTGATCTACTCGTCCACTGTGTACCGGCAGCAGGAGTCCGGTCGGGCCTGGTTCCTGGGCCTCACCAAGGAAGGCCAGGTCATGAAGGGGAACAGGGTCAAGAAGACCAAGCCCTCATCACACTTTGTCCCCAGGCCCATTGAAGGTAAGGCATCTGAATTTATCTGCCGTCTCATCTGTGTATTGTCTTTTGCAGGTTTTGATCCGCCTGGAGTAAGTTGGTTGAAGCCCAATATGGTGAAATCAGGGGGGGGGGGGGGGGCTCATATATAAAATGTGCTCACGCACAGATTTGATCGTACATCGTGCGTACGATGAAATTCATGGTAACGTTTGGGATTTATACATCTTGAACATCACATTGGGAAAATGTCATGATTTTACTTGGGATTTTGCATGACATTTCATGATTTTACTTGGTATTTTGCATTTCATGATTTATAAATGAAACATGCTACAATGTGTTATACACAACATTAACAGTCTATACACATTTTCCAAATTGCATTTCTTCAACTCTGGCGCAAAAATAAATATTCCTCATGCTAAAATAAAGTATCCAAAAGTTTTATGCACAAGGCGACTGAGAGATAATGTTGGACTTATGTTGTCAAATACTTTCAAATCATTTATCTGCTTTTGATTCACTTCACTTGGTACAATTGGAACCAATGGAATACTCAACCAAAAGTGGTTAACGCTTTATAATTATGTCCAGTTAATAAATCATTTATATGTCATTTAGAAATGGTCTGCCCACCATTTTATGAATCATTATACCTACATTTTTAAATGTCAATAAGCCAGTTATTCACACATTTGTTAACAACTTTTAAAGGTCCAATGTAGACTTAACAAAAACATATATATATTCTTAATATAAAATGATTTCTGCTACCTTACTGTGATTGGTCAAAAATAGAGAGAAAAAATAGCAAATAGCTATTTCTCAGGTAAGAATTTCAGCTATGACTGTCTGGGAGGGGTTTGAGTGGAAAGGGGAAAACTGAAAATGAACTGTTTTTGGCAGAGAGGTTTGGAACTCTCTTATTTGTCTATTAACTAATTTAGTGTGATGTCATTAACACCATGGATGTCATCAAAACTCTTGCCAAAACAGCTGTTACACTGAAAGGGCATTATCAGAATTTTCACAATTTCCCAATATTATTCCAACGTGTAGAAATATATATATAAAGCACAGGAAATCACATTTTTGACTGCACTGGGCCTTTAAATGATTTAATGCTGTTTTATAAGATAATGTATAAGGTGTTTAATATAGATACTTATCTATATTAGACCATATCAGCTGCCTAATCTAAAGCCAGCACTATACTTTATAAACTGTATATAAAGGACCTGAGTAATTACTCTTAAAACCCTGGATATGCCATTAGTAGACATTCCAGCAGTACCTTATACTCCACCAAGGTCTCAAATTGACCCGAAATCAGGGGTTGGAACCGTAAAATAACATAATTATTCAAGGAACAGAACCAGAACCGAGAAGGAAAGTGATCTATACTGTTCCAGAACAGAACCGTATTTTAAAAGCATGGGAACCGGTTAATAACGTTATTTTACGTTCCTGCCGTTTACTTCCTGTCCCACAAAAAACGCAGCAAAGCGTCTATGCAAAGCCCTCACTGAGTACATGCACACAATAATGCAATTATTGTAAATAGTAAGATTAATATAATAATTTGATTAAAATGCTTTGCAAGAAAAACTATTTCCCTAATCCTGATTACATGGACACATCTGAGATCAGGCTATGTGATGGGACTTTGATAAATGCAGAAAATCGCCAACCAAAATAAACGTTCTACCACAGTGGCCATGTTATTTTTGGGAACCATATTTGATTCTGAATTCGGACATATGACGTTTGTCGGTGAAAAATACTTCTAAGACACATACATTCAGTTGTTTCCAAACTCACTTCACTTGCGCTAAAAGAGGGAGAGTCGCTCAGCTGGTGCTTACTTTGAGTTTGATCTCACGCTGATTAAGATAAGCAGAATAAGGTATTTGCATGACTATTGCATATCTGCATACTGCCATAATCTGTTTAATATCGAATTATACCACAAAGCATTGTTGAATAGTCGTTTTTGATTGGCTAGAAGGACATTCTAGAATGGACATTAAATCCAGATAACAGGACAGTTGGAAAAGATATCGGGACACCTTGCAGTCATGACGCAATATGCGCTGACATTACAGATGTGATTCAGAAATTAGGGAGAGAGATGTTTTATTAGAGAACAATGCATTCACTTTTTCAATGCTAGTTAAGGATACTATAGTTATCACGTTTCACATTGGATTTATTATTAACTACAAAAAAGGTAAGACGTGTTTTTATTTTAATTCTGGTTCCTCTCTGCACACATAAGCTCGTTAGCTAGCTAGCTTGTTAGCTAGATCTGGTCTAGCTCTTGAAAACACTAGGCGGCATTATGTGAAATGTAATGGAACTGAGTCATGGTCAATGGCTAGTTCTGGTCCAACGATAGTTAAACCAACTCTCTGACAATATGGGGATGAGGTAGTTGGATGGGCTATGTAATGTAATGGAACTGAGAGTCATGATCAGGGGCTAGCTCTGGTCCAACGATAGGTAGCTCTGATCCAACGATAGTTAAACCAACTCTCTGAAGTTCAAAGACATTCAAAGTTCCGCCATAGAAGCCACTCCTCCGTAGGTATAATACTGTGGGCCTAATTCAGATATTGCACGTCATAACAACAAGATGCCTAGCACTTCATGCCCAGCACTCTCCTTACCCGCAAAATGTTAGTCCTACTCCACACTTTACACTACACTTGTCTGTCTAATGCATATACAGTTGAAGTCAGAAGTTTACATACACCTTAGCCAACTACATTTAAACTCAGTTTTTCACAATTCCTGACGTTTAATCCTAGTAAAAATTCCCTGTCTTAGGTCAGTTAGGATCACCATTTTATTTTAAGAATGTGAATGTCAGAATAATAGTAGAGAGAATGATTTACTTCAGCTTTTTGCTCTTTCATCACATTCCCAGTGGGTCAGAACTTTACATACACTCAATTAGTATTTGGTAGCAATGCCTTTAAATTGTTTAACTTGGGTCAAACGTTTCGGGTAGCCTTCCACAAATTTCCCACAATAAGTTGGGTGAATTTTGTCCCATTCCGACTGACAGAGTTGGTATAACTGAGTCAGGTTTGTAGGCCTCCTTGCTCGCACACGCTTTTTCAGTTCTGCCCACAAATTGTCTATAGGATTGAGGTCAGGGCTTTTGTGATGGCCACTCCAATACCTTGACTTTGTTGTCCTTAAGCCATTTTGCCACAATGTTAAAAGTATGTTTGGGGTCATTGTCCATTTGGAAGACCCATTTGCAACCAAGCTTTAACTTCCTGACTGATGTCTTGAGATATTGCTTCAATATATCCACATAATTTCCCTCCTCATGATGCCATCTATTTTGTGAAGTGCACCAGTCCCTCCTGCAGCAAAGCACCCCCACAAGATGATGCTGCCACCCCCGTGCTTCACGGTTGGGATGGTTTTCTTCGGCTTGCAGGCCTCCCCCTTTTTCCTCCAAACATAACGATGGTAATTATGGCCAAACAGTTCTATTTTTGTTTCATCAGACCAGAGGACATTTCTCCAAAAAGTATGATCTTGTCTCCATGTGCAGTTGCAAACCGTAGTCTGGCTTTTTTATGGCGGTTTTGGAGCAGTGGCTTCTTCCTTGCTGAGCGGCCTTTCAGGTTATGTTGATATAGGACTCGTTTTACTGTGGATATAGATACTTTTGTACCCATTTCCTCCCGCATCGTCACAAGGTTCTTTACTGTTCTGGGATTGATTTGCACTTTTCTCACCAAATTATATTCATCTCTGGTAGACAAAATGCGTCTCCTTCCTGAGCGTTATGACAGCTGCGTAGTCCCATGGTGTTTATACTTGCATACTATTGTTTGTACAGATGAACGTGGTACCTTCAGGCGTTTGGAAATTGCTCCCAAGGATGAACCAGATTTGTGGAGGTCTACAACTGTTTTTCTGAGGTCTTGACTGATTTCTTTTAATTTTCCCATGATGTCAAGCAAAGAGGCACTGAGTTTGAAGGTAGGCCTTGAAATACATCCACAGGTACACCTCCAATTGACTCAAATTATATCAATTAGCCCATCAGAAGCTTCTAAAGCCATGACATAATTTTCTGGAATTTTCCAAGCTGTTTAAAGGCACAGTCAACTTAGTTTATGTAAACTTTTGAGCCACTGGAATTGTGATACAGTGAATTATAAGTGAAATAATCTGTCTGTAAACAATTGTTGGAAAAAATACTTGTGTTATACACAAAGTAGATGTCCTAACCGACTTGCCAAAACTATAGTTTGTGAACAAGACATTTTTGGAGTGGTTGAAAAACTAGTTTTAATGACTCCAACCTAAGTGTATGTAAACTAGTTTTAATGACTCCAACCTAAGTGTATGTAAACTTCCAGCTTCAACTGTATATAGCAAGCTGCTCTATCCATTGGTGAAGTAATTAAATGTTGAGGTAAATGTACAAATATTTGTGGTTTAAGAGTTTTAAAACAGGAACCGAAAGGAGCAATGTAAATTGTTATTTATTTAGGATTTGAACCGGTTCAGAACTTTCTTTTGCTGGTCAGAACAGTGGAACAGAACAAAGAAAAATATGTCTGAAACATAATATTGGTTCCAACCCCTGCTTACAACATATTGATGGAGAAAAACTAAGCACCCAACACAGGGCGTTTAATTTTTAAGGAAATATATTTAATATTCTTTTTCAGAACAGGTTCCAAGAGAAACTTCATCCACTCTGTGGGAGTCCCTGAGCTCGATCTGAATTTGTCTCTCTGTCTGCCCATCCATCTCCTCGTTATTCATCCTCCATGTTCCCCTCTATCCCCCCTGCTTCCTGCTTCTTCCTCTACTACATACACGTCCTGCAGTGTGTATGTACAGGGAGCCGTCGCTGCATGAGATCGAGGAGAAACAGCGCTCCAGGAAGAACTCAGGGACTCCCACCATGAACGGAGGGAAAGCTGTCAACCAGAATTCCTAGCAGCGGGGCCCCAAGGGTGGGGGGCCACTAGGGTGCCCGGTCCCCCCTCTCTTAAACAGAGGGGGGAGGGGCCACAAACTCCCCTCACCACCATGCCCTCTGAAGGGATGGACCGCCACGAGGGGGAGGAGCTACACCCAAGACCACAAAAAAACTCTTGCCCGTGAAAATCTTTTAGACAAATATCAAGATAAACCCAGAGGAAAACAAAAAAGCGACTACAAACATTTTCAATCAGGACTTGACCTACGTTTTATGCAAAAAAGAAAAAAAAAGCTGTGACAAGACAAAGAAATGGTGGTCTCTTCACAATACAAATATCTATCGTTTCCAATTTATGCTGTGAAAGATTTGCTTTAAACACGTTTGATTTCCCATGCGTTGATTTTATGACACGCTATGACACGCTATGACACGCTATGACACGCTCACAAGTTTTATTGTCCATTAATAATAATATTATGTATGTGTTGACTAACTCATCATCCCAATTTTAGTATCATTGTTATTCTGTTTTTCGTTTGAGACTGTAGAAGTTTGAAAAATAGTTTGTTTTCATATTGCGTGACAGTGAATGCCCTTTTTCACTGGTGTGAGGGTAAACATGTAATGTATATGAGAGCTCGCTGTTGGGCTCGGAAGGAACAGGTATGGGTGGGTGGGATGGGTTTTGCTCAGGTGATGTCCTTTCGGTGAGGAATACGTTGGGTGGATCTCAATACTCTAATTTGGAGTCTCCTCACACTCTTCGGTATTACAGGACTAGACAACTAAAAGCAATACGGAGGGGCTACTACACCAAGCCTCACAGCAGGCATCTACCATATTATGGTGCTTTCGAGTGCTGTCGGAAATGTGGAAATACAAGTTCCCGACTCAGAAATAACCACTTGAACGATCCTCAAAGTCTGAAACACAAGTGGGAAACATGGTCCAGAGTTGTGACGTTTCATCGCTGGCCCTTCACCTTTTCAACCACTAGACGGTAGAAGAAAACCATTTACAACCTTAACCATGTGATTAACGTAGCTTAGTGGATCCATACAGTATATAGTTTGACACATTGTCAACGTAAGCAACATTAGCTAGATTAGCCATCTAGCTAGAATCTCATTGGTTGAAGAGTTATTCCAAACTTCATTAGCACACGAGCGCACTCGTGCCATAATTTACAACTTCACCAATTGGGAAATACCGAGATTCTGAGGACCACTCGAACGCACCATTACTCTCAACAATCCCGTCCTGTCAACTCAATGGTCAGGAGGGAAAAGAAACAAGAAAGGAAATAGCATCAATACTCTGGCAACGTGTTTGTAGGCAGGAGGAAAAAAGGTAGATAGAACTTCAGGTTTGTTTTTGTTAGGTGAACCAGGACTACTAAGGGGATTTGTCTCTAATAAGAACTAGCTTGGCCAATCCTATGGGAGAAAATGTCATATTCTCTCCAGAAAACAGGGGAACTTGGCTAGCATCCACCAATCAAGGATTCTTTCATGAATACTTGAAACTGGTGTATTTCACCTCAGCAAAAAGAAATCATGAAATCAAAAGACTTTGTTCAAAGTGATCAGAGAATGCTTTTAGTCGGTACAAAGAAATCATGGACATGTCCTTAGGAAGGCAAGTTGTGGCTTGTTTAAGGGCAAGACATAGACACAGTACTGTATGCATCAGAGAAGGTTGGATTGCTGGCAGGTCTTGCAGATCAGACAAGTTTTCGTCCCAATACTCTTAAGAAGCTTCCTCTCCTTGTGTCTTGTTGATGGGTTGTGGCATATTCATTTCATAGAAGTAGTCTCTTTATATCTTTATATATACAAGGTAAAGGAAAAAAAAATAAAGGAAGTCTTTTAAGAGGATTTTGGACAAAGCCCCTGGGAAACCCGCTTTCATTGTTAATATTTCACCTACAATACTGTACTCAATAACAGCCTACCACAACGGGATGGAGCCCAGCCATCCAAAACCCAGGAAAACAAAACATTTGGACGCCAGAAGGTGCGTTTGCCCTGAGAGTCTGTAAATATTTCACTGTTTTGTACTTCCAGGCTGGCATCCTAATGGCTTCCATCACAGTAGGGGCTGGCATCCCAATGGCTTCCATCGCAGTAGGGGCTGGCATCCCAATGGCTTCCATCGCAGTAGGGGCTGGCATCCCAATGGCTTCCATCGCAGTAGGTTTGGTGAGCCATTAAATGAGCCATTTACTGCATTGTGGAAACGAGACCCTGTCATTTCATAAATCAAATGTAGGAGAACAGCTGTATATACAAAGGAGATATATGAAGGTCAAACCAGTTGTTAAGGCAGGGAAGAACCCCCCCCCCCCCCATCACCAATATAGACAAATCACCCGTGGAGGAGCAATCCACTGATCCTATCGTTCGTCTAACTCAGGAAGTCCCACTCCAGTCCAATGAACGGAGTCCGACAACAAGGCGGGCCACCCTTGCCAAGCGCCCAATGCACAAAACCTGGCCAAAGGTATGGTCTTGGGGCGGTTGGGTCGGGGGTGTTGGTGGCAAAGTGGGGGGGGGGGGGGGGGGGGGGCAGGCCAGGACATGAGTTAAGGGATGTCAGGGTGTCATGTCAGACACGTCCACTTCTAACTGTGGCAGGTCATGGCAGGAAGACCAGCAAAAGGTATTGCTCTGTGTCGGAGAACTGTAAAAAAGTATTATTCACAAATGTTCCACTGGGGTCTGGAGAGAGCTGCCACAGTTCTGCAGTAGCTGCTTCACTATAAGTAGTCCACAGGCACAGATCTAGGATCAGCTTATTCTCCTTTAGTTCTAACCTTAACCATTAGGTCAGCGTTTCCCAAACTCAGTCCTCGGTGACCCCAAGGGGGGCACTTTTTTATTTTATTTTTGTCCCTAGTACTACACAGCTGATTCAAATAATCAACTAATCATCACGCTTTGATTATTTGAATCAGCTGTGTAGTGTTAGGGGTAATAAACCAAACGTGTACCCAGTGGGGGCCACAGGACAGAGTTTGGGAAACACTGCATGAAGTGGTGGATATATCCTACCTGTAACGATGAAGTGGTGGATATATCCTACCTGTAACGATGAAGTGGTGGATATATCCTAACTGTAACGATGAAGTGGTGGATATATCCTAACTCTAACCATAAAGTGGTGGATATATCCTACCTGTAACGATGAAGTGGTGGATATATCCTAACTGTAACCATGAAGTGGTGGATATATCCTAACTGTAACCATGAAGTGGTGGATATATCCTAACTGTAACCATGAAGTGGTGGATATATCCTAACTGTAACCATGAAGTGGTGGATATATCCTAACTGTAACCATGAAGTGGTGGATATATCCTAACTGTAACCATGAAGTGGTGGGGACGCAAAACGGACCTTAAATCAGCATGTATCATGGGGGGGGGGGGGTTGCGACGAAGCATTGCATGAAAAATGGATGTACGTTACAGAGAAAGGAGGGGTTGAGGAGAGAGAGTGAGAGTCAAATAGAAGTGAACAAAGAGGACACTTTTGGGGACAAGATGAAAATGCCAGAGGGACTACCCAGGGGCTCAATACTGTGTAAAGGGATATTATATTTTGGTTTGGAAATGATTTAACCGTCAATGGAAAACACGCATTTATGCATTATGAATTGTGAGATTTAAAAAAAAATGCATTGATATTTAAATTCAGAAATGAAGTTAGTGATTGTTTAAGAATAAAAAGACATTATCAAAAAGCTTTTCACCAATTTACTGTGCTGACGTTTTCTTGTTGATAACCTTGTGCACTGTGTCCACTAAGTCCTTCCCCTGATAAGAACACCCCCCCCCCCCCCAAAAAAATACTCGATTTTGTTCTACACCCCTCACCTTGATGTTCGAGAGAGTGCCCAGTGTCAAATCATTGAAGGTGATTTATCATGTCATTCAGGCTCGAGTCCAATGTCATTTTGGGATTGCGCTCCTGCGCCCTTAATTCTACCATTGTCATGGAAACAGACTTTCCCCCCCTGCTGTCTGCAAGGAGGAGGAGGAAGAGGAGGAGGAAGGTTGGTGCTGATGGCTCCTGTACAGAGGACACTCTCCTTGATGTTCTAGTTTTCTATTTGAATTTTCTCCCTCGTTTTAGGTGAGCACCTGAAAGAAAGGCAGCACTTCATCAAGGGATGAGTGTACACCCACAGCGAGAGAGAGAGAGCAAGAGGGAGAGGAAGATAAACCCAATTATCACTCTCATCTTTCTCGCTCCTAACAGCTCTCATACACACACACACACACCTCTCACAACAGCTACCATAAACACACACACACACACACCTCTCACAACAGCTACCATACACCCACACACCTCTCACAACAGCTACCATACACACACACACACCTCTCACAAAAAGCTTGTGCTCTCTCACACACATAAACACACTTCAAAGAAAGCTATTTTATCCCAAGGCTATTTTATCCCAAGGCTCTCCCTGATACAATCATTCTGAGGCTACGCTCATTTCTATGCAAAATTGGAGAAGCATTGCTCCAAGATGTTACTGTCTATAGTGCTGAATAGAGTTGTTATTTTGAAGGTATTTTGATTGAGCCAATCTGGTACAGGAATATATGTATTATTATTATTTATGTGTTTAAGCAATAGTTCATTCAAAAATAAAACATTTGTCAAATGTTTACAAACCTTTAAAGGTCCAGTATGTACCATTTGTGTGTACCCGACTAAGTACACATAGAAATGTGAGTTATAGATCTGTAATTCTGATTGAAAGCAAGCCTGATAAGTGGTAGATCCATTCTATGTGCACTATTTCTGCTTCCTCTCCTTACGTTTAGGTTTAGTGTCTTTTTACTTTATGGGGTTTGTACACCAGCTTTAAACATCTGAAAATACAATATTTTTGGTTATTGAAATTATATTTTTTTTCATAGCAGTTTAGAGGGTACAATGATTCTACACACTGCTTGTTTTGTCACGTAAACTAAAATTAGGCAAACATGCTATCTCTCCCGTGCCATCTTTTGTTTCGATCCAGCTACTGTTATTACTGTAACATGCCTCAATCACACATGAATAGGAAATATAGGCATCATCTAAAAGGCTCCCATTTATTTGGGATTGAAGCATGTAGCATTACATCTCACCATTGGACCACTCTTGAGAAAGTTGTCTGAAAGAAACGTCGCAAACATTTTTGATTGAACTGTCCCTTTAATATCACAATTCACAGAAAGACAAGATCTATAATCTATATAGGAATCTATGCTGTCCTTTTTTTTGCCTCCTGATAAACCTTTAATAGGTAGAAAACAGCTCACTGACAACAAACTTTTTTTCTGTAAGTGGGGGGAAAAAAAGAGTCAGCTGTTTAGACTACCTCGGAAGTCCCTCGGCACCTGAGGAGAGCAATGTCAAGGGTTGCAGCCAGCTCTCAGCCGCACCCTGCGACATGTAGATATGGAACAATGTTGGGTATCTGACTGCAGCCCTGCCTCCCACCTAGTCCCTGCTGTGTGAGGAAACACTGGGTCGACAGCTCTCCATTGATTCTCTGAATACATTGAATTAATTATAACACTAACATTGAGTTAATACCAGCGTGAGACATCATCAAGGTCATCATCAGACCATTATCAAGGCCATCATCAAGACCATCATCAGGCCATCATCAAGACCATCATCAGGCCATAATCAAGGTCATCCTCAGACCATTATCAATGCCATCATCAGACCATTATCAGACCATCCTCCAGACCATCATCAGAACATCATCCAGAACATCATCAGGCCATCATCAGACCATCATCAGACCATTATCAATGCCATCATCAAGGCCATCATCAGACCATTATCAAGGTCATCATCAGACCATTATCAATGCCATCATCAGACCATCCTCCAGAACATCATCCAGGCCATCATCAGATCATCCTCCAGACCATCATCAGACCATCATCCAGACCATCATCCAGGCCATCATCCAGACCATCATCCAGGCCATCATCCAGACCATCATCCAGACCATCATCAGACCATCATCCAGACCATCATTAAGGCCATCATCCAGACCATCATCAGACCATCATCCAGAACATCATCAGGCCATCATCAGACCATCATCAGACCATTATCAATGCCATCATCAAGGCCATCATCAGACCATTATCAAGGTCATCATCAGACCATTATCAATGCCATCATCAGACCATCCTCCAGAACATCATCCAGGCCATCATCAGATCATCATCCAGACCATCATCCAGGCCATCATCCAGACCATCATCCAGACCATCATCAGACCATCATCCAGACCATCATTAAGGCCATCATCCAGACCATCATCAGACCATCATCCAGAACATCATCAGGCCATCATCAGACCATCATCAGACCATTATCAATGCCATCATCAAGGCCATCATCAGACCATTATCAAGGTCATCATCAGACCATTATCAATGCCATCATCAGACCATCCTCCAGAACATCATCCAGGCCATCATCAGATCATCCTCCAGACCATCATCAGACCATCATCCAGACCATCATCCAGGCCATCATCCAGACCATCATCCAGACCATCATCCAGACCATCCTCCAGACCATCATCCAGGCCATCATCCAGGCCATCATCCAGAGCATCATCCAGACCATCATCCAGAGCATCATCCAGGCCATCATCCAGACCATCATCCAGACCATCATCCAGAGCATCATCCAGGCCATCATCCAGAGCATCATCCAGACCATCATCCAGGCCATCATCAGACCATCCTCCAGGCCATCATCCAGGCCATCATCCAGGCCATCATCCAGGCCATCATCCAGAGCATCATCCAGAGCATCATCCAGGCCATCATCAGACCATCCTCCAGGCCATCATCCAGGCCATCATCCAGAGCATCATCCAGAGCATCCTCCAGACCATCATCCAGGCCATCATCCAGGCCATCATCCAGGCCATCATCCAGGCCATCACCCAGACCATCATCCAGAGCATCATCCAGAGCATCATCCAGGCCATCATCAGACCATCCTCCAGGCCATCATCCAGGCCATCATCCAGAGCATCATCCAGGCCATCATCAGACCATCCTCCAGGCCATCATCCAGGCCATCATCCAGGCCATCATCCAGGCCATCATCCAGAGCATCCTCCAGACCATCATCCAGGCCATCATCCAGGCCATCATCCAGGCCATCATCCAAACCATCATCAGACCATCATCAGACCATCCTCCAGACCATTATCCAGAGCATCATCCAGGCCATCATCCAGAGCATCATCCAGATCATCATTAAGGCCATCAACCAGACCATCATCAGACCATCATCCAAACCATCATCAGACCATCATCAGACCATCCTCCAGACCATTATCCAGAGCATCATCCAGGCCATCATCCAGAGCATCATCCAGAGCATCATCCAGAGCATCATCCAGGCCATCATCCAGACCATCATCCAGAGCATCATCCAGGCCATCATCCAGACCATCATCCAGACCATCATCCAGAGCATCATCCAGAGCATCATCCAGAGCATCATCCAGAGCATCATCCAGAGCATCATCCAGGCCATCATCAGACCATCCTCCAGGCCATCCAGGCCATCATCCAGAGCATCCTCCAGGCCATCATCCAGAGCATCATCCAGAGCATCATCCAGGCCATCATCAGACCATCCTCCAGGCCATCCAGGCCATCATGTCTTTCTTTATTTGCCTCATTATCTTTCTTCTCGTTTTCTTTCTATCTCTCTATTCCCCCTCTCCATCCCTATGTTACTCTGGGTGCGTTCCCAATGGCACCCTATTCCCCTTGTGCCCTGGTTAAGGTAGTGCACTATGGGCCCTGGTTAAGGTAGTGCACTATGGGCCCTGGTTAAAGTAGTGCACTATGGGCCCTGGTTAAAGTAGTGCACTATGGGCCCTGGTTAAAGTAGTGCACTATGGGTCCTGGTTAAAGTAGTGCACTATGGGCCCTGGTTAAGGTAGTGCACTATGGGCCCTGGTTAAGGTAGTGCACTATAGGCCCTGGTTAAAGTAGTGCACTATAGGCCCTGGTTAATTAAGGTAGTGCATTATAAAGGGAACAGGGTGCCATTTGGGACGGAGCCTCTGGGTTTAGATATGGGACGGAGCCTCTGGGTTTAGATATGGGACGGAGCCTCTGGGTTTAGATATGGGACGAGCCTCTGGGTTTAGATATGGGACGGAGCCTCTGGGTTTAGATATGGGACGGAGCCTCTGGGTTTAGATATGGGACGGACCCTCTGGGTTTAGATATGGGACGGCGCCTCTGGGTTTAGATATGGGATGGAGCCTTGCGGACATTGTTGTCTTCTCCCCTCTCAGAGAGAATGACGAACTCCTAGCTCTGAAGTAGGAAATTCCTCATTAAAAAAAACAATTGGTCTCCATTCAACTAAGACTTCAGCAGTCTGCCTTTGATCTTAATGGGCTCGCAGGTCTTTTCTCATGTCTTTTCATCCAAATCTACTGTTCAGAAGTGAAGAATGAATTCTTTCCCAGAGCAAAGGAAAAAAGCAAGTTGGGAATCATTATATGGCTGTAAAGGAAAGAGGCATACAAGTGGGAGCGACTGCACAGAAGTCTTGGAAATGTTGTGCTAGTTAGAAAAGAATGATTACCACAGAGAAAATGAAGATGTTCTTCCTTTGTATGCCTTGAGCCATTGAGCCATTCTCTCTGTTTTAGTAGTCACACAAAGACACACACACACACAGTGTCACTAACTTATGAAGCACACCTACTGATACATGTAGTCCAACACACACACACACCTCACAGAAACTCATATAATACACACACACACCTCACAGAAACTCATATAATACACACACACCTCGCAGAAACTCATATAATACACACACACACCTCACAGAAACTCATATAATACACACACACCTCACAGAAACTCATATAATACACACACACACCTCACAGAAACTCATATAATACACACACACCTCACAGAAACTCATATAATACACACACACACCTCACAGAAACTCATATAATACACACACACACCTCACAGAAACTCATATAATACAAACGCACCTCACAGAGACACACATAATACACACACACCTCACAGAAACTCATATAATACACACACACACCTCACAGAAACTCATATAATACACACACACACCTCACAGAAACTCATATAATACACACACACCTCACAGAAACTCATATAATACACACACACACCTCACAGAAACTCATATAATACACACACACCTCACAGAAACTCATATAATACACACACACACCTCACAGAAACTCATATAATACACACACACACCTCACAGAAACTCATATAATACAAACGCACCTCACAGAGACACACATAATACACACACACCTCACAGAAACTCATATAATACACACACACCTCACAGAAACTCATATAATACACACACACCTCACAGAAACTCATATAATACACATGCACCTCACAGATACACACATAATACACACACACCTCACAGAAACTCATATAATACACATGCACCTCACAGAGACACACATAATACACACACACCTTACAGAAACACACATCATACACACACACGCACACACAAGTACACACCACAAAGACACAAATACATTCTGATATTCTTACACCAACAAACACACTCATGTACACACCCCCCACACACACACACAGTGGCGGTGGTCCCTTATAGTCGAGGATTATGTCAGTCAGGCTTATGTATTCAGAGGTGTATGAATACTCCAACACACACACACCAACCTCTGCAGGTATGATCATGTAATTCGGCTGGCAGTGTTTCCTGTTATTTTACAATGCTGTTCTGCTCTTTCCCATTAGCTCAGGGACAGAACAGATCAATCCCAATAGCCCTTATTCCATCTTATTCCCCCTCTCTCTCTCCAATTTATTCTCTCTCTCCAATTTATTCCCTCTCTCCATCTTATTTCCTCTCTCTCTCCATCTAATTAGTTCTCTCTCCATCTTATTCCCTCACTCCCCTCCTACTCATCTCACTCCCTCTCATTCCATCTCACCCCATCTCACTCCCCCTCACTCCATCTCATTCCATCTCACTCCCCTCTTACTCATCTCACTCCTTCTCATTCCATCTCACTCCCCCTCACTCCATCTCATTCCCTCTCGCTCCGTCTCATTCCATCTCACATTCTCTCTCTTTTCTCTTTTAGCCCTATTCATTCATGAATGCTTATTTCAATATTTCAAACCCAAGCTCATACATAAGATATGCATCCTGCACACATACACATCTATTACACATCCATTACACAGCCACATCATTACACATCTACATCATTAACCAGCTACATCCATTACACATCTATTACACAGCCATTACACAGCCACATCTATTACACATCCATTACACAGCCACATCTATTACACATCCATTACACAGCCACATCATTACACATCTATTACACATCTACATCATTAACCAGCTACATCCATTACACATCTATTACACAGCCACATCTATTACACATCCATTACACAGCCACATCAATTTCACATCTATTACACATCCATTACACATCTATTACACATCCATTACACAGCCTCATCTATTACACATCCATTACACAGCCACATCATTACACATCTACATCATTAACCAGCTACATCCATTACACATCCATTACACAGCCACATCTATTACACATCCATTACACAGCCACATCCATTTCACATCTATTACACATCTATTTCACATCCATTTCACATTTATTACACATCCATTTCACATCTATTACACATCAATTACACATCTATTACACATCTATTACACATCCATTTCACATCTATTACACATGCACACTGGAAGTTAAGTACATTTTTGCCTTCATACAGTACATGCAGTACCAGTCAAACGTTTGGACACACCTACTCATTCAAGGATTTTTCTTTATTTTTACTATTTTCTACATTGTAGAATAAGTGGAGACATCAAACTATGAAATATGCATGTGTCTGTGCCAATGTTTGTGTTGCTTCACAGTCTGATACCTCAGTGTGCCAACACATCACAAATGCAGGCTCTTATGAGCATACCAGGTAAACTGAGACTCACAGACGACCCAGCATAGGCGGCATACTAAATTGTAGTCCCGTTAATGTCATATAGAAGTGCACTGGCAAGAGAATATCCATATATAACGGTGATGTGTTTACCTCTTTACTACTGTCGTGTATAGATTATTGACGTAAATCTAGGGAAATTGCAGACATGTTATGAATTTCAGGTAGATGGAGTGGGAACGCCAAGCGAAGAGCCCCCTCTGCTGCTGATGAAGTGCTGCAGCCCATGGTACACCAAGCTATCAAAATGAAACACACACAAAAAAAAACATTCCTTCATTTTAGTACAGATTTAAAGGGGCAATGTGCAGTTCCAACAATAACACATCCATCCCCCCCCCCCCCCCCACCACCACCACTCTTGACAGTACAGGTGCATCAAAGCTGGAACTGAGAGACTGAAAACAGCTTTTATCTGCAGATCATTAGACTGTTAAATAGTCCTCATTTGTTGGCCTCCGCCAGTACCCTGCCCTGAACGTTAGTCACTGTTCTAGCCGGCTACCACCCGGTACTCTACCCCATAGAGACTGTTACTAGCCGGCTACCACCCGGTACTCTACCCTGCACCTTAGAGACTGTTACTAGCCGGTACTCTACCCTGCACCTTAGAGACTGTTACTAGCTGGCTACCACCCGGTACTCTACCCCTTAGAGACTGTTACTAGCCGGCTACCACCCGGTACTCTACCCCTTAGAGACTGTTATTAGCCGGCTACCACCCGGTACTCTACCCCATAGAGACTGTTACTAGCCGGCTACCACCCGGTACTCTACCCTGCACCTTAGAGACTGTTACTAGCCGGCTACCACCCGGTACTCTACCCCTTAGAGACTGTTATTAGCCGGCTATGGTGTTTGTTTACAATTAGCCTACATGGTTTACAAACAATGGAGTAAAATAAACATATTTTAGGTTCTGATGATGTACGACAGTTGAACTAAGCTCATGAGGCATTTATAAGTTATATTCTTCAAGAAACAATGAGTGGCAGCCTACGGTTAGAGGTTATTAGAAACATATCATTTGAAATGGATCATGTTCCTGTGACCCCACCCAACAGAAAATAACAAAGATAAATAAAAATGTAGAAAAAAATAATAAATGGGTAGCCTACAGGTATACATCATTAATTTAAAAGTAAAAAATAAATGGATGTATCAAATGCAGATTACCCATTTAAAGTCCATTCTAATCTGTATCATCGCATAGCCTACTGTTCTAAGAAATACTATCTAACATTCTAAGAAATGAGCGAGAGAAATTTCACTTTTCTTTATTATCACTTTATTATCTAATTCACTTGATTTGGCAATATAAACATATGTTTCCCGTGTCAATAAAGTCCCTTAAATTGAAATTGAATTGAGAGAGAGAGAAAAGTATAATTCTGGAGACAAACGATTAATAAATAATTCTGATTTTATTTAAACTTGACAAATAGGCTATAGCCTCACAACCATGTAACTTAAAATGAATTTTAAAAAAATAATACGTTAAATGAACAATTTCGCAAAAACTTTGGCAAGCTGGTAAGGATTTGTAGTGAAAACTGTCGTCGATTAGAAGACCATCTGTTTGGGAGTAAAAGCAGACGATCAGCAGGCGGTCCATGACTTCCAGAAGAACACTTTGCATCCTTCTTTACGAACGCGCGAGTCCTGTGGCATAGTCTCGCGCCTACTCTCCTGTTTCCCGACACTCTCCGGTCCACGAGGGAGGGAGTTTATTTTCAACGTGTTGTCGTGGTGTGACTGTGAAAGCTTGTACAGCAGCCAGACGAGGTTGTATTTGTCGTCAGCGGATACCTGTGAAAGAAAAACGATATGTTCTTACATAGCTGCAATGTTAAATGCATTCATTGTTAAATAAAATAGCATATAGCCTAGCATAGGTAGGCTAGTCTACTAAAATAAAACTTCCAAAGTGAAGGAGCCTGTCATTTTGTGCGTTTACTGCCATTTTTCCAATTAGCCATTTCAGCACAATGGACAAATCCACTCATTTAATTTAATGCAAGCATGTTCCACTAAGTAACGTCAACTTCATATCGCCTAATTTTCAGAAACCTGAAAAGAGTACAAACAGAACACCATGCTCCTCACCTGTTTATCCTGTAATGTTTCGAGCCATGTTGGTTTATCTTCGTGTCCGAGCTTGAGATCCGAAGACACTCCGAAAGAGTCGACCTTCCCCGTCTGACACAGACTGACACACACAAGCACAAATGCGCACCAGATTCCGGTGAGGGCCATCTGGAATCTGGTAGGTCTCTTGAGCTGGTATAGATGAGATGTCCCAAGATGGAATGATGGAACTAAACTCTGAATAACTTGCAGCTACCCCGGTAGCTGGTCTTTTTAAACCAATGTATTACGTAAGATAAGGGTGAGGTAATGAAATTGTATTTGTCCTCAGTGATGCAGTAAAGCATGTGATGTGACAGATAATTTACAACAGTCATTAGGGGTCTGGAACTAAAGGCAACTCTTGTTCTTCTCATAGTTGCAAGACTGCATATTTTACAACGAGATGTTGGAGCATAATAAAACATGTTACAGGTCATTTTAATTTGTAGCCTGTAGTCTTTAACGCACCATTTATTCAGGCCATAAATTCCACTCGTGCTGTGTGTGCGCGTGGGGCCGACATGTTTTTTTTTTCTCCTATTACTGCCTCAGCTATAGCTGGTACCCACACTCACGTCATTGCGGGTATAGAGGCCTAAGTAAGTGAATATAATGTCATCATCGGTTGTTTTCACATATTTGCACGCACACAGATCCACACACTCTGCTATTACAAGCTGGTTTCCGTGCGACTGGCCGCGCAATGTGCACTCGTGAAATTAAACATAATGACACCGACATGGCGCAAAAAATGATCTCATTAACCCTTTTTCTGGCGCCATAAAACGGGAAGATATTGGGGAATCCAGAGGTCGCGGAAGTCGCTCAACATCGCGGCAGGCTCACACTGGTTCCGTCTGCCTTGTCTATTAATGAGATTTACACTCTGTTTGACATATATCTGTTAGTCCGTAGTATCTCTCCCACCCCTCTTATTACAGTTGTAGCCAGGGGCAGACTTGGACCAAAAATCGTCCCTGGCATTTCTAACACAACTGCCCATTTTTTTCCTTGAGGTCTCCACACCGGCCCATTTTTCCCCGAGGCCCACATTATTAGCCAAATAATTATAATTTTGCGCAACAAAAAAAAACATGTTATACAGACCCACTGTGTTAAAAACGGACCTGGCCTTGGTTGTAGCATATATGTATTCACACAGTAGCCTTAGCTGACCAGTCACTTAGATTATGTTGAACTAAAATGCATGTTTTATGTCGTTATCACAGTAATGCTTGGCAAGCCCAAGACACAATAATATGGCTCCTCTTATTGAAGTTCACCTTGAAAGGGAAGAAGGTAGACCCTAACAGCGCAATCTGCAGTTGATACATCATTTTTTATTTATTTATAAATTAATGATATGTAACCTACACATTGATTCTTGGAAGTTTATAATTTATAAATGCTTCATGAGATTAGTTCATCTCCATCAGAATCTAAAATATAAGCTTGTTTTACTTCAATGTTTGTTAACAAAGTACATTTAATCAAACACTGTATAGCCTCAAAACATGGTGAAAATGATACTTTTTATAGCATGGACGGTCAGTCCTTGCATCAGTAGCCCCATCCCTCATCTTTTTACAGAAACAGTGGCGAGGAGTACTTTGTTTTTGTTTCAACTGCAGATTACCCATTTAAGGGGATAGCGCTCAACTTTATTGAATTATATTCTATAGGAGGATTATGTAGCTCCGCTGCCATTGGTCTTCCACTGAGTGGATTAATCCTATTAGTACAGGGGGTAGTAGTGCCCGTCCCTCACAGGTTCATTGCACCTTGCCGCACCTTGCCACAAGGTGTCCACAACGTGTCCCACAACGTGTCCCACAACGTGCCCACAACGTGTCCCACAACGTGCCCACAACGTGCCCACAACGTGTCAACAACGTGCCCACAACGTGCCCACAATGTGTCCACAACGGCACAACGTGCCCACAACGTGTCCACAACGTGCCCACAACGTGTAAAGAAGCCTATAGGGCATTAAGTGGAGGTATTTTAAGATGAGAACAGATAGCGTGGCGGTATGGGTTCTGATATTGCTTCCAGTAAAAGCAGTGTTGGCAAATTAGAAAATGTCTTTCTAATATTAAGGGGAAACGGGGATACCTAGTCGGTTGTACAACTGAAATGTGTCTTCCGCATTTAACCCAACCGCTCTGAATCAGGTAGATGCGGGGTGCTGCCTTAATCGACATCCACGTCTTCAGCACCCAGTGAACAGTGGGTTAGCTGTCTTACTCGGGGGCAGAATGACAGATTTGGGCCTTCAGCACCACGGACAGCCCCGGTGTTTAGGCCTTCAGCACCATGGACAGCTCCAGTGTTTACCTTCAGCACCATGGACAGCTCCAGTGGTCGCCTTCAGCGTCATGGACAGCTCCAGTGTGTAGCCCTTCAGCACCATGGACAGCTCCAGCGCTGACCTTCAGCGCCATGGACAGCTCCAGTGTGTGGACCTTCAGCACCATGGACAGCTCCAGTGTGTTGACATTCAGCACCATGGACAGCTCCAGTGTGTTGACCTTTTTATTTAGGAGATGAGAGGATTCTTGTTATAGGGATTGTGGCTGTGGAAGTTAACAAAGAGAGAACGTCATATTTCAGGAACAGGATGTTGGTCTTTTACTCTCTTACTGAACAGTAAATTGTGATGTAGAATTACATTTTGGAAACAAAACAGTATACTGTGGAAAGTGAATGTAGACTTTTAGACAGACATGTTTTCCCATTAGCTACCGGCTATATCCAGCTTTCACTAGTACACTGACTGCACACATTCACATCATTTGTTATTTCCATAGGATGTCCTGTCCAGACCTGTTCAAACATAGGATGTCCTGCCCAGACCTGTTCTCAGTTCGCTATAAAGGTGGTTTCCCTGACAACCAAAGTGATGTGTAACCTACTCATGTGTGATAGAATCTTAATGATGTCAGGGCTGTATGATAGAGCTCTTTCCCACTGAATAGTCCGTGTCATCCAGATGGTCATTTCAGGTTTACACAAGTTCTTTATAAATATCCATCTGGTTAAACGAGTTCCAAGGTCAGTTTGGAATTAGTCAATAATGTTTCAGTCTAGTGCCGGTCAATGAGGTTTGCCACATCGCACCATTTTATTTCTCCAACAACAGAAAACATCAAAGCAAGCTTTCAGTTGTGTTGTTCATGCTCAAGTAATTGAGTCTGACCTCTCATAACAGCATAATGCAGGCTAACGCCAACTACTGTGACTGGCCATAAAGATGAATGAAGATGATCCGGCAGACCCAGATCAAAGTTATTCCACTGGGGTGAATGGGCTTCAGTGGGCCTGGGAGGTGGATTAACCCACTCATTAACAGTACAGTACCCTGACAAGGAGAGAAGAGACGTTCCATTATTTATGGCAACGAGTATAGTTAGACTTTATTGACGAAAAATGTGCTTACTATGACTGAGATATGTGGTTATTGTCTCACCTAGCTATCTTCAGATGAATGCACTGACTAAGACGTTCTGGATAAGAACATCTGCTAAATGACTTAAAGGTCCATTTGAAAGTGTAGATTGTCTGCGCAGAAAATGTTATGGCATTTAGACCTAAACTCAAGTAATTACACAGACGCAACTCTGAGTGAATGTTTATTTGGAAATATCCAACCATTGTAACATTTTTTTTTTATGCAAATGGGTTTGTTAAAGAGCACCCTATGTTGAAGGGAATAACCGAGACACATTATCAAATATACATGTTAATAGAGCCAAACACAATAGCTATATACAGTACAGTGCTTGAGACTTTATAAAAGCAGTTAGTTACATTAAAATCACATGCGTGGTCCTCAGTGCAAGTCATGAAGAGCTCAATATAATTACAACCCAGAAGGTGATATTAACAGTAGTTCCAAGGTATCTTAAATAAACATGAAAATAAAAGAGAGCCGCACACTCTAGGAGCTCAGATGCAAAAATGTAATACCAACGTTTCAACAGCCAAGCTGTCTTCATCAGGGTATCTTAAATAAACATGTCTGTCTTGATTCAGAATAATTCAGCCGTGTCTTTTGGACTGGGAACCATACCAGTTTGCAAATAGTATCTTAGATGTTCCAAATATTTTGAGTGATCGCTTGAGCCTGGCTGGATTTGTCTGGAAAAAAAAACACCCAATTATAAATCCATTAAGAATATGATTATTATCATTGTTCAAAGTCTCATCCGTCAAAGTAATGGTTAATTTTGCCTGAGGCTGAATGTGGATTATAATGCACTACCATTGCTTTGTGGTTTCCTGCATACGCGGCAGCGACTGATGACCTTCTCTAGAAGAGGTCCCTTCACCGTCTGGGGCACAGGCTTACTGCAGCACACAGAACAGGGCCCATATTCACAAAGCATCAACGAGTAGGAGTGCTCGTACTCAGTCCATATAATTTGATTCATTATGATCTTAAAAAGGCTAAACTGATCCTAGATCAGTAAAGTATGCACTGTGAGGAAAGTAGTCTCTTTTTAGAGTAGTGCCATGACATATGGTTTAGTTCAAGCTGACACAGTGTTACTGTATACTGTGCTGTAAAATACAGGGTATTATACCATTAGAGTTGACAGATACATTGTAAAAACACAAGAAGTCTACATCTTCAAATTAAATCCAACATAGTATAATATAGTTGAGTATAGCATAGAACAAAACAGAATAAGATACAGTATTGATAGATTAGGTTAGGCATAGATAGGTGGACATTTCATGTATGTCAGAGCTGGGCTAGAACAAAAGTCTGCACGCACTTTGCAGACCTCCATCCTCACCGCACACACACATACACACACACGCGCGAGCACACACACACACACACACACACTGAATCAGTCTCTGCTGAGATGATTCTAACCTGAACATGTGGTTGGGGTCTAGCAAGGCCAGCCAGAAGCTGTAGGAGTCAGGGAAGTAGTTACAGGTTCCCCGGCCGTGACACTCGATGAAGGGGACCTGGCGGAAGTGTTCTAGACACGAGCCTGGGGAGCCCAGAGGCTGGCCCGACCCCTCAGCACCCGCACCCGTTTGCTGGGAGAAAAGGAAAGAGGTGGAGGAGAGAGGTGGTGGAGGAGAGAGGTGGAGGAGAAAGGAGAAGAGAAAAGAGATGGGAAGCAATGGGGAATGAAAAGGAGGAGGAGTATAGAAAATGAGGAGAAAGGGAAAAAGATAGGAAATGACAAGTTGGAAAACGAAAGATGGAAAACGGGGAATGGAATGCGGGGGATGGAAAGTGATGGATGGAAAGCGGGGGATGGAAAGTGATGGATGGAAAGCGGGGGATGGAAAGTGATGGATGGAAAGCGGGGGATGGAAAGTGATGGATGGAATGCGGGGGATGGAAAGCGGGGGATGGAATGCGGGGGATGGAAAGTGATGGATGGAAAGCGGGGGATGGAAAGTGATGGATGGAAAGCGGGGGATGGAAAGTGATGGATGGAAAGCGGGGGATGGAAAGCGGGGGTTTGAAGTGGTGAAGGGTAGAGCAGTATAGAGAAGGAGAGTTAGTTAGACTGAGTTTTGAATGAGGGCACAATGGACTCCGCTCCATACGCTGCTACTATGATATTTCATTCACATCATTAACCAATCAGCATCCTCTCAGAAACATTAGGTGGATCTAGGACAAAATACCACAATTAGGCCGTCCTCTGATTGGTTGAAGGTGATCCAATCGCAGACAAGTACATTTTGAATAATGCCCTTCATTACAGACATATGCACAACATGTATCAATGAAGAGCAATGCCAGACTGATATGTGAAGTGAAATAGGTCAGGAGGGTTCCACCAGGCTAGGTTGTTACCATGACAAAGTTCAGGATGGTTCCACCAGGCTAGGTTGTTACCATGACAAAGGTCAGGATGGTTCCACCAGGCTAGGTTGTTACCATGACAAAGGTCAGGATGGTTCCACCAGGCTAGGTTGTTACCATGACAAAGGTCAGGATGGTTCCACCAGGCTAGGTTGTTACCATGACAAAGGTCAGGATGGTTCCACCAGGCTAGGTTGTTACCATGACAAAGGTCAGGATGGTTCCACCAGGCTAGGTTGTTACCATGACAAAGGAGTATCCAGTCCACAGGGATTCCCAGTCACCAGGACAGTCTGGGAGCTGGGCGGTCTGACTGTGGATGGCCATGGCATTGGAGCTGCCCTCACACACTGAACACCTAATTACACACACACACACACACACACACACACACACACACACACACACACACACACACACACACACACACACACACACACACACACACACACACACACACACACACACACACACACACACACACACACACACTTCAGTGAAACTTGTTGAAACGTGCTCCAAAATAAAGAGGATTGCAGACTGCAGAGACCTTGTATTTTTTGGCCTGCAAGTATGTTTGTGTGTGTGAGTTAGTGTGTGTGTTTGAGTTAGTGTGTGTGTAAGTTAGTGTGTGTGTGAGTTAGCGTGTGTGTGTGAGTTGGTGTGTGTGTGAGTTAGTGTGTGTGTGTGAGTTAGTTACTGCGTGTGTGTGAGTTAGTGTGTGTGTGTGAGTTAGTCTGAGTTAGTGTGTGTGTGTGTGAGTTAGTGTGTGTTTGAGTTAGTGTGTGTGTGAGTAGGTGTGTGAGTTAGTGTGTGTGTTTGAGTTAGTGTCTGTGTGTGTGTGTGTGTGTGTGAGTTAGCGTGTGTGTGTGTGTGTGTGTGTGTGTGTGTGTGTGTGTGAGTTAGTGTGTGTGTGTGTGTGAGTTAGTGTGTGTGTGAGTTAGTGTGTGTGTGTGAGTTAGTGTGTGTGCTTGAGTTAGTGTGTGTGTGTGTGTGTGTGTGAGAGTTAGTGTGTGTGTTTGAGTTAGTGTGTGTGTGTGTGTGTGAGTTAGTGTGTGAGTCAGTGTGTGAGTCCTGTCTCTCTGGGCTGTGTACCTGCTGATGTAGCTGCTTATCTCGTCTCCTCTGATCAGGTCCATGCTGCGTGGCATGGGCTTCTCCGTGGACAGCCAATAGGAGTAGTCATTGCGGGCGGCGTAGCGACAGGTGTTGTCCGTGTCACAGAACAGGAAGGGCATGGTGGAGAAACGAGGCAGGCAGCTGCCAATGGAGCCTGGGGGACAGTGGTGAGGTCATCGAAGAATGCTAAAGTCACAATTTTAGCACCTCTTTCACCCCGAATGAACCCTTATCCCTTAGCCCGGACACCTATACACCCTATGACACCTTTACACCTATACGCCCTATGACACCTGTACACCCTCTGACACCTTTACACCTATATACCCTCGGACACCTTTACACCTATACACCCTCTGACACCCATACACCTATACACCCTCTGACACCTTTACACCTATACACCCTCTGACACCCATACACCCTCTGACACCTTTACACCTATACACCCTCGGACACCTTTACACCTATACATTTTCTGACACCTTTACACATATACACCCTCAGACACCCATACACCCTCTGACACCCATGCACCCTCTGACACCCATATGCACTCTGACACCTATACACCCTCTGACACCTATATATCTATACACCATCTGACACATTTACACCTATACACTCTCTGACACCCATACACCCTCGGACATCTTCACACCCTCGGACACCTTTATACATTCTGACACCTTTACACCTTCTGACACCTTTACACCATCTGACACCTATACACCCTCTGACACCTATACACCATTTGACACCTTTACACCATCTGACACCTATACACCCTTTGACAACCCTTTGTAACCTATACACCCTCTGACACCTTTACACCCTCTGACACCTTTACACCCTCTGACACTTATACACCCTCTGACACCTATACACCCTTTACCACCCATAAACCCTCTGATACCCATACACCCTCTGACACACATACACCCTCTGACACCTATACACCCTCTGACACCTATACACCCTCTGACACCTATACACCCTCTGAAACCTATACGCCCTTTACCACCCATACACCCTCTGATACCCATACACCCTCTGACACCCATACACCCTCGGACACCCATACACCCTCAGACACCCATACACCCTCAGACACCCATACACCCTCGGACACCGATCACCCTCTGACACCTATACACCCTCTGACACCTATACACCCTGACACCTTTACATCGATACACCCTCTGACACCTTTACACCCTCTGACAGCTATTTACCCTCTGACAGCTATACACCCTCTGACACCTATACACCCTCTGACACCTATACACCCTCTGACACCTTTACACCCTCCGACACCCTTACACCCTCTGACACCCATACACCCTCTGTCACCCGTACACCCTCGGACACCCATACACCCTCAGACACCCATACACCCTCGGACACCAATCACCCCCTGACACCTATACACCCTCTGACACCTATACACCCTCTGACACCTATACACCCTCTGACACCTTTACATCTATACACCCTCAGACCCCTTTACACCCTCTGACAGCTATTTACCCTCTGACAGCTATACACCCTCTGAGACCTTTACACCCTCTGACATCTTTACACCCTTTGACAACTATACACTTTGACACCTATACACCCTCCGACACCTATACACGCTCTGACACCTATACACCCTCTGACATCTATACACCCTCTGACACCTTTACACCCTCTGACACCCTTACACCCTCAGACACCCATACACCATCTGTCACCCGTACACCCTTTGTCACCTATACACCCTCTGACACCTTTACACCCTCTGACACCTTTACACCCTCTGACACCTATACACCCTCTGACACCTATACACCCTCTGACACCTATACACCCTCTGACACCTATACACCCTCTATCTTCAACATTTGAAATGTTGGTCTAAATAATACATCTGTGCAAAGTTTATTTTGGTGTTGTGACAGTGTGTGTGTGTGTGTGTGTGTGTGTGTGCGTGTGCGTGTATGTGCGTGTGAATATAAAGTCTACCAACTCAAGTGTGTGTTTGTGTCTCAGATGAATTGATTATGCGTCTCCATACTCCATTACGGCTCCCAGACGGCATCCCCAGCCGCGCCCTCAGAGCATGCGCAGACCAGCTGGCCGGTGTGTTTACGGACATATTCAATCAATCCCTATACCAGTCTGCTGTTCCCACATGCTTCAAGAGGGCCACCATTGTTCCTGTTCCCAAGAAAGCTAAGGTAACTGAGCTAAACGACTACCGCCCCGTAGCACTCACATCCGTCATCATGAAGTGCTTTGAGAGACTAGTCAAGGACCATATCACCTCCACCCTACCTGACACCCTAGACCCACTCCAATTTGCTTACCGCCCAAATAGGTCCACAGACGATGCAATCTCAACCACACTGCACACTGCCCTAACCCATCTGGACAAGAGGAATACCTATGTGAGAATGCTGTTCATCGACTACAGCTCGGCATTCAACACCATAGTACCCTCCAAGCTCGTCATCAAGCTCGAGACCCTGGGTCTCGACCCCGCCCTGTGCAACTGGGTACTGGACTTCCTGACGGGCCGCCCCCAGGTGGTGAGGGTAGGCAACAACATCTCCTCCCCGCTGATCCTCAACATTGGGGCCCTACAAGGGTGCGTTCTGAGCCCTCTCCTGTACTCCCTGTTCACCCACGACTGCGTGGCCACGCACGCCTCCAACTCAATCATCAAGTTTGCGGACGACACAACAGTGGTAGGCTTGATTACCAACAACGACGAGACGGCCTACAGGGAGGAGGTGAGGGCCCTCGGAGTGTGGTGTCAGGAAAATAACCTCACACTCAACGTCAACAAAACTAAGGAGATGATTGTGGACTTCAGGAAACAGCAGAGGGAACACCCCCCTATCCACATCGATGGAACAGTAGTGGAGAGGGTAGCAAGTTTTAAGTTCCTTGGCATACACATCACAGACAAACTGAATTGGTCCACTCACACAGACAGCACCGTGAAGAAGGCGCAGCAGCGCCTCTTCAACCTCAGGAGGCTGAAGAAATTCGGCTTGTCACCAAAAGCACTGACAAACTTCTACAGATGCACAATCGAGAGCATCCTGTCGGGCTGTATCACCGCCTGGTACGGCAACTGCTCCGCCCTCAACCGTAAGGCTCTCCAGAGGGTAGTGAGGTCTGCACAACCCATCACCGGGGGCAAACTACCTGCCCTCCAGGACACCTACACCACCCAATGTTACAGGAAGGCCATAAAGATCATCAAGGACTTCAACCACCCGAGCCACTGCCTGTTCACCCCGCTATCATCCAGAAGGCGAGGTCAGTACAGGTGCATCAAAGCTGGGACCGAGAGACTGAAAAACAGCTTCTATCTCAAGGCCATCAGACTGTTAAACAGCCACCACTAACATTGAGTGGCTGCTGCTAACACACTGACAATGACACTGACTCAACTCCAGCCACTTTAATAATGGGAATTGATAGGAAATGATGTAAATATATCACTAGCCACTTTAAACAATGCTACCTTATATAATGTTACTTACCCTACATTATTCATCTCATATGCATACGTATATACTGTACTCTATATCATCGACTGCATCCTTATGTAATACATGTATCACTAGCCACTTTAACTATGCCACTTTGTTTACATACTCATCTCATATGTATATACTGTACTCGATATCATCTACTGTATCTTTCCTATGCTGCTCTGTACCATCACTCATTCATATATCCTTATGTACATATTCTTTATCCCCTTACACTGTGTATAAGACAGTAGTTTTGGAATTGTTAGTTAGATTAATTGTTGGTTATTACTGCATTGTCGGAACTAGAAGCACAAGCATTTCGCTACACTCGCATTAACATCTGCTAACCATGTGTATGTGACAAATAAAATTTGATTTGATTTGATTTGATTTACCCAGGTCTTGTCCGTGAGCCCTTTTGTTGCCATTGATGAAGAGCAGAGAGTATCCAGAGTAGATGAGGGCGGTGCCTTGGGGGCAGTCAGGCACTCTGATGGTCTGGCTGTGTCTGGCCAGCAGGAAACTGTCAGCCAGGCCTGCCGTGCTGCTGCCCCGTTGGCCAAGAGGACCCTTCTGACCCGGAAACCCCAGGTAGCCCAACGGCCCTGCCCGAGTAAAAACACTTCCATGATATACAGTGCCTTGCGAAAGTATTCGGCCCCCTTGAACTTTGCGACCTTTTGCCACATTTCAGGCTTCAAACATAAAGATATAAAACTGTATTTTTTTGTGAAGAATCAACAACAAGTGGGACACAATCATGAAGTGGAACGACATTTATTGGATATTTCAAACTTTTTTAATTTACAAATCAAAAACTGAAAAATTGGGCGTGCAAAATTATTCAGCCCCCTTAAGTTAATACTTTGTAGCGCCACCTTTTGCTACGATTACAGCTGTAAGTCGCTTGGGGTATGTCTCTATCAGTTTTGCACATCGAGAGACTGACATCTTTTCCCATTCCTCCTTGCAAAACAGCTCGAGCTCAGTGAGGTTGGATGGAGAGCATTTGTGAACAGCAGTTTTCAGTTCTTTCCACAGATTCTCGATTGGATTCAGGTCTGGACTTTGACTTGGCCATTCTAACACCTGGATATGTTTATTTTTGAACCCTTCCATTGTAGATTTTGCTTTATGTTTTGGATCATTGTCTTGTTGGAAGACAAATCTCCGTCCCAGTCTCAGGTCTTTTGCAGCAATTCTTCCAGAATTGTCCTGTATTTGGCTCCATCCATCTTCCCATCAATTTTAACCATCTTCCCTGTCCCTGCTGAAGAAAAGCAGGCCCAAACCATGATGCTGCCACCACCATGTTTGACAGTGCGGATGGTGTGTTCAGGGTGATGAGCTGTGTTGCTTTTACGCCAAACATAACGTTTTGCATTGTTGCCAAAAAGTTCAATTTTGGTTTCATCTGACCAGAGCACCTTCTTCCACATGTTTGGTGTGTCTCCCAGGTGGCTTGTGGCAAACTTTAAACGACACTTTTTATGGATATCTTTAAGAAATGGCTTTCTTCTTGCCACTCTTCCATAAAGGCCAGATTTGTGCAATATACGACTGATTGTTGTCCTATGGACAGAGTCTCCCACCTCAGCTGTAGATCTCTGCAGTTCATCCAGAGTGATCATGGGCCTCTTGGCTGCATCTCTGATCAGTCTTCTCCTTGTATGAGTTGAAAGTTTAGAGGGACGGCCAGGTCTTGGTAGATTTGCAGTGGTCTGATACTCCTTCCATTTCAATATTATCGCTTGCACAGTGCTCCTTGGGATGTTTAAAGCTTGGGAAATCTTTTTGTATCCAAATCCGTCTTTGAACTTCTTCACAACAGTATCTTGGACCTGCCTGGTGTGTTCCTTGTTCTTCATGATGCTCTCTGCGCTTTTAACGGACCTCTGAGACTATCACAGTGCAGGTGCATTTATACGGAGACTTGATTACACACAGGTGGATTGTATTTATCATCATTAGTCATTTAGGTAAACATTGGATCATTCAGAGATCCTCACTGAACTTCTGGAGAGAGTTTGCTGCACTGAAAGTAAAGGGGCTGAATAATTTTGCACCCCCAATTTTTCAGTTTTTGATTTGTTAAAAAAGTTTGAAATATCCAATAAATGTCGTTCCACTTCATGATTGTGTCCCACTTGTTGTTGATTCTTCACAAAAAAATACAGTTTTATATCTTTATGTTTGAAGCCTGAAATGTGGCAAAAGGTCGCAAAGTTCAAGGGGGCCGAATACTTTCGCAAGGCACTGTACATGTTTTCCAACTGTTTGTATCTTGTTCAACAAGGTCAACGTTGTAAAATGACTTGTTCTAGACAAAGGATAGAAAAAACATCTACAAAGACAAATGTTACCACCAGAATCACAGACAGGTACACACATTCACATACATTTGCATAACTACCTGTCAGTCCTGGCGATCCTTTGTCTCCCTTGCATCCGGGGAAGCCAGGCAGGCCTGGAGGGCTGTGTCCCTGTTGACCCTCAGGGCCTGGGGGGCCTGGCAGGGAGAAGGCCACTTGAATTTAGCAATGGATTAAGACAAAACTAAAGTAGGAGCTACTGAGACCCATTGTGCTAACGTTAGCCTGTGGTGCACGTAGCTAAGACTCATTGTGCTAACGTTAGCCTGTGGTGCCCGTAGCTGACTCAATGTGCTAACGTTAGCCTGTGGCGCCCGTAGCTAAGACTCATTGAGCTAATGTTAGCCTGTGGTGGCCGTAGCTAAGACTCATTGTGCTAACGTTAGTCTGTGGAGCCCGTAGCTAAGACTCATTGTGCTAGCATTAGCATGTGGTGCCCGTAGCTAAGACTCATTGTGCTAACGTTAGCATATGGTGCCCATAGCGAAGACATGGCATAGCCTTCACTTTTACCTCCATAGAATAGTTAATCAGTAAGAAAGAATATGCCGTTTGGGTGAAATGAATCACGGTGGCCATGTGGCTTGTAGTTCCACATGAAGAAAGAATACAGAACCTGTTAATCCTGGTTGTCCTGGCAGCCCACTGTGACCTGGAGGTCCCTGGTTACCGGTGTAACCGGGTGGGCCCGGATCCCCCTTTTCGGGTCTCACTGGCACATCAAGCCCTGGACAACCTGTATATGTGCATAAACAAATCTTTGAGTAGGTTTGACTAACTGCTTGAGAACAAATTGTGTTAAAGATACTGTTTAGCGTTGCATTGATTAATTAAATATAGACTCAATGGTTTTCAGAGTTGAATGTTGAGTGTTTAATGTTGAATTTCCAGTGTTAAATGTACAGATTTCCGTGTTAAATGTTGATTGTGTTAAATGTTGAGTTGTCAAGTTTTTTTTAATGTTGAGTGTTAAATGTTGATCTGTCAGTGTTTATGTCGACTGTGTTAAATATTGACCTGGTGGTCCTGGCGGCCCTCTGGATCCATTTGGTCCTTTCGGCCCGGGGTTAAAACTAGGATCACCCATCTCACCTAAAACAACACAGTTCATCAAGAGACACTGAATCCTCGACTGAACACACACACACACACACACACACACACACACACACACACACACACACACACACACACACACACACACACACACACACACACACACACACACACACACACACACACACACATACACTATTGAACTAGAACCAGTGCCCAGAGTTCTTCATGGACAGGACAAGGGTTTAGAAGAAACTCTTAGCTGTACACATCACTAGTGTAATGACAGGTTTGGTCATGCCCCAGGACCATGCACCAGGACTACCTGACATGATGACTCCTTGCTGTCCCCAGTCTACCTGGCCATGCTGCTGCTCCAGTTTCAACTTCCACCTGACTGTGCTGCTGCTCTAGTTTCAACTGTTCTGCCTTATTATTATTCGACCATGCTGGTCATTTATGAACATTGAACATCTTGACCATGTTCTGTTATAATCTCCACCCGGCACAGCCAGAAGAGGACTGGCCACCCCACATAGCCTGGTTCCTCTCTAGGTTTCTTCCTAGGTATTGGCCTTTCTAGGGAGTTTTTCCTAGCCACCGTGCTTCTACACCTGCATTGCTTGCTGTTTGGGGTTTTAGGCTGGGTTTCTGTACAGCACTTTGAGATATCAGCTGATGTACGAAGGGCTATATAAATACATTTGATTTGATTTGATTTGATTTTTGGTGAACACATCACTATAGTGTAATGACAAGTTTGGTGAACACATCACTATACTGTAATGACAGGTTTGGTGTACACATCACTATACTGTAATGACAGGCTTGGTGAACACATCACTATACTGTAATAACAGGGTTGGTGAACACATCATTATACTGTAATGACAGGTTTGGTGTACACATCACTATACTGTAATGACAGGCTTGGTGAACTCATCACTATACTGTAATGACAGGTTTGGCTTACACATCACTATAGTGTAATGACAAGTTTGGTGAACACATCACTATACTGTAATGACAGGTTTGGTTTACACATCACTATACTGTAATGACAGATTTGGTTTACACATCACTATACTGTAATGGCAGGTTTGGTTTAAACGCCACTATACTGTAATGACAGGTTTGGTGAACACATCACTATACTGTAATGACAGGTTTGGTGAACACATCACTATACTGTCATGACAGGTTTGGTTTACACGTCACTATACTGTAATGACAGGTTTGGTGAACACATCACTATACTGTAATGACAGGTTTGGTTTAAACGCCACTATACTGTAATGACAGGTTTGGTGAACACATCACTATACTGTAATGACAGGTTTGGTGAACACATCACTATACTGTAATGACAGGCTTGGTGAACACATCACTATACTGTAATGACAGGTTTGGTGAACACATCACTATACTGTAATGACAGGTTTGGTGAACACGTCACTATACTGTAATGACAGGTTTGGTGAACACATCACTATACTGTAATGACAGGTTTGGGTGACACATCACTATAGTGTAATGACAAGTTTGGTGAACACATCACTATACTGTAATGACAGGTTTGGTTTACACATCACTATACTGTAATGACAGATTTGGTTTACACATCACTATACTGTAATGGCAGGTTTGGTTTAAACGCCACTATACTGTAATGACAGGTTTGGTGAACACATCACTATACTGTAATGACAGGTTTGGTGAACACATCACTATACTGTCATGACAGGTTTGGTTTACACGTCACTATACTGTAATGACAGGTTTGGTGAACACATCACTATACTGTAATGACAGGTTTGGTTTAAACGCCACTATACTGTAATGACAGGTTTGGTGAACACATCACTATACTGTAATGACAGGTTTGGTGAACACATCACTATACTGTAATGACAGGCTTGGTGAACACATCACTATACTGTAATGACAGGTTTGGTGAACACATCACTATACTGTAATGACAGGTTTGGTGAACACGTCACTATACTGTAATGACAGGTTTGGTGAACACATCACTATACTGTAATGACAGGTTTGGGTGACACATCACTATAGTGTAATGACAAGTTTGGTGAACACATCACTATACTGTAATGACAGGTTTGGTTTACACATCACTATACTGTAATGACAGATTTGGTTTACACATCACTATACTGTAATGGCAGGTTTGGTTTAAACGCCACTATACTGTAATGACAGGTTTGGTGAACACATCACTATACTGTAATGACAGGTTTGGTGAACACATCACTATACTGTCATGACAGGTTTGGTTTACACGTCACTATACTGTAATGACAGGTTTGGTGAACACATCACTATACTGTAATGACAGGTTTGGTTTAAACGCCACTATACTGTAATGACAGGTTTGGTGAACACATCACTATACTGTAATGACAGGTTTGGTGAACACATCACTATACTGTAATGACAGGCTTGGTGAACACATCACTATACTGTAATGACAGGTTTGGTGAACACATCACTATACTGTAATGACAGGTTTGGTGAACACGTCACTATACTGTAATGACAGGTTTGGTGAACACATCACTATACTGTAATGACAGGTTTGGGTGACACATCACTATAGTGTAATGACAAGTTTGGTGAACACATCACTATACTGTAATGACAGGTTTGGTTTACACATCACTATACTGTAATGACAGATTTGGTTTACACATCACTATACTGTAATGGCAGGTTTGGTTTAAACGCCACTATACTGTAATGACAGGTTTGGTGAACACATCACTATACTGTAATGACAGGTTTGGTGAACACATCACTATACTGTCATGACAGGTTTGGTTTACACGTCACTATACTGTAATGACAGGTTTGGTGAACACATCACTATACTGTAATGACAGGTTTGGTTTAAACGCCACTATACTGTAATGACAGGTTTGGTGAACACATCACTATACTGTAATGACAGGTTTGGTGAACACATCACTATACTGTAATGACAGGCTTGGTGAACACATCACTATACTGTAATGACAGGTTTGGTGAACACATCACTATACTGTAATGACAGGTTTGGTGAACACGTCACTATACTGTAATGACAGGTTTGGTGAACACATCACTATACTGTAATGACAGGTTTGGGTGACACATCACTATACTGTAACGACAGGTTTGGTGAACACATCACTATACTGTAATGACAGGTTTGGTGAACACATCACTATACTGTAATGACAGGGTTGGTTTTCTGAAGAAAAAAATGCAGAAGATTGTGGATAAAATAAGATTACCGGGGACTCCTGGGGTTCCAGAGTGACCTGGGGAACCGATTGGTCCTGGAGGTCCAGGGATGGATCCTGGCCCCTAGGGGGTCAAAAGAAATTCAAGCAACGACTCCAAAGACTTCAAATTATACACAGTGTTCCTTATAAGATCTATATTTTCCAGCATTCAAGGCACTTTTGTAACATAAGCGACATTTAGTTAGTCTTGTATTCTTCGTTGGAGTGACTCACCGGTAGCCCTGGAGGTCCGAGGTCCCCCGTAGGCCCGTCCAAGCCTCTGCCCCCTGGAGCGCCCAGGTCTCCCCTGTCCCCTTTACATTCATAGCCTCCAGACCCTGGCTGTCCCCGTGGACCCTGCTGTCCTGAGGACAGAAAGACCCCAGTACAAGTCATAATTTCAAAGTTTTGATGTAGAATAGCAATCAGGGGGAGGTTGAGTTAGGGTCAGAATTTGACTTGCTGAGTCAACTAAGTCATTGAGTCATAACAGGGTGGCATAACTGGGAGGCAGGTAGCCTATGGGTTAGAGCGTTGGACTAGTAACCGAAAGGTTGCAAGATCGAATCTCCGATCTGACAAAGTAATTTAAAAAAATCTGTCGTTCTGCCCCTGAACAAGGCAGTTAACCCACTGTTCCTAGGCTGTCGTTGAAAATAAGAATTTGTTCTTTAACTGACTTGCCTAGTAAAATAACTATTGTGTTTCAGTTAGTCAGGAATACGAGTTTGAATGAATCAGGGATAGTTAGGGTTGCAAACTTCTGGGAACATTCAATAAATTCCCTGGTTCTGGGATTTCAGGAAAACAAGGGAATTTAGTGAAAGTTCCTGAAATTTTGCAACCTTAGGGACGATTGTTGATTTAGATCTTGGGATATTGAGTTTAAAGGCGTCAGCATGCTTCAGTTCCAACTCAGCTAGGCGAAACCGAACGAGTGTGCTCGTAAAAAACGTTCACTTAAAAATAAAAAAAAACTGTGGCAATAGTACTGATTGTACATTTTGAGACGACGTAGCCAGTACACACTTCATTCTTTTATTTTTTTATTCATCTAAGATATCTCGACAAATCTGTCATTAATTTTGGCATTTTTGCCAATGAGATCTTAGTCACTCAATTTTACTTCTAACTAAGATGTTTGGTGCAGTATTTCTCAATGAAAAAAATGTGCATGAAAACTAGTCGTCTCTCATTGAATGACAACAAAGACTTTATTGAAGAATCCCTACTGTTGACCAATCACGGACGAAGGGGCTACCAACTTCGGCTTGCCTCGAGAAAAATGTTTGTGTGCCTGGAAAAACTCACCGAAGTCCAAAACAAACAAACATTTCACAAAAATTATTCCAAACTGTTTAGTCTGGGAAGCATGCGGACACCTTCACCCTTGACTAAAAATAACTTTCATTATTTACTTCACTACCCAGAAGTAGGCTTTATCTGTGTCTGAGAAACAGGCCTATAGACTTTCAGTAAAAGTCAAGGATAGAGAATGAATTCTGAGTTAAGAGTAGAGTTTGTGTCAGCACTAGCTGATACATTTTCAGTTAAAGTCACCAGGGCTTCCAGGGTTGCCATGGGAACCAGCATCTCCTTTCAGCCCGTTGACACAAACACCACCGAACCCTGGTCTCCCGCGAGAACCCTGGGGTCCTTCGTTGCCTCGGTGGCCCTGATCTCCTGGACATCCTGGGGGCCCCGGAGGAGTGGGGCCAGGGAAACCCACATCTCCCTTTGGACCTACAGGAAATACATTATAGCCAATCAAATCAGTTCTAGCCATAAACAGAATCAATGGTAGCTAATTCAATTATCTTTGTTAACAACCAAACAAATGTTAAATAAATATCTTGCTATGTTTGTGGCAAGTTATGGTAAGTGGTGTATTTCTGAAGGTGTAGGAACAATGTCATCCATCATGGACCTGGAAGTCCATTCTTTCCACGTGGGCCAGGAGTTGATCTCACAATCACTAAAGAGTGAGAAAGACAAGACATGTCTTACATTGCTAGATTATTACATTTTGTGTTTCAGCACTTCAGTCAACCTCTGATAAACTCAGTTTAAGTGCAACAAATTCACCAGAGCCAATTCAAGTAGACTATCTTCCTATCTCTGTATATTTCAATGCTCTGGTTTAGAACAATCTATTGTTTCAGAAATCAACTGTATTACTATAACTAAAAGAACTGCTCTGACAGTTCAAGAAGAAGTCAACTTGTATGTCTTACGTGTCTCTCCCTTCTGACCAACAGGTCCAGGAATGCCATCGTGACCCTGGTTACCTTTAGGACCATAGGGACCAGGAAGGCCAGGTAACCCTGGTTGTCCTGTGAAAGGGGACATGGTTAGACACCCCCAAACACATGGAGACATACACTACATGGTCAAAAGTATGTGGACACCACTTCAGTGCCCGACTTCACTAATGCTCTTGTGGCTGAAGTCCCCTCATCAATCTTCCAACATCTAGTGGAAAGAGTGGAGGCTATAGCAGCAAAGGGGGGACCAACCTCATATTAATGCCCCTGATTTTTGGAATGAGATGTTCGACGAGCAGGTGTCCACATACTCTTGAACGTATTTTCATGAATATATTTCCTGAATAAACCTTAGTGATGTTCTGACCTGGAGCTCCATGTGACGCAGGGAGTCCTGGGGGGCCTGGGGGACCATCAGTACCTGGTTGGCCAGCAGGACCTTGGGCTCCTGGATCACAGTGAAGAGAGAGAAATAGAGAGAGACAGAAAAAGACAAGAGTAAGAGAAATGTACACAATCACCACCATCGTCATGGTCATCTATCAAAGCAACTATCATAATTAAGGGCCCTGTGTTTTGAACATTCATGACCTGAATTGAACCTTTATTAAACGTTGTTTCATCACTGTCCCCTTTTCTATTTATGTCAGATGGTCCAGCACCACAATTCCAGCCCAACAATTCCAGCACCACAATCCAGCACCATACCCCAGCACCGTTCTCCAGCACCACAATTCCAGCACCAATTCCCAACACCACAATCCAGCACCATACTCCAGCACCACAATTCCAGCACCATTCCCCAACACCACAATCCAGCACCATTCTCCAACACCACAATCCAGCACCATTCTCCAGCACCATAATCCAGCACCATTCTCCAGCACCATAATCCAGCACCAATATCCAGCACCATTCTCCAACACCACAATCCAGCACCATACCCCAGCACCGTTCTCCAGCACCACATTCCAGCACCATTCTCCAGCACCATCCTCCAGCACCACATTGTAGCACCATTATCCAGCACCACACTCCAGCACCATCCTCAAGCAATTGCTTTCATTTTTGGTCAAATCCTCATTTCTAAAAAGGTTAAAATCGAGGTCATGTGACATGATAGCCGAAAACACAGTCCTCATCATACTAATCAGTGTTTCAATGGTAATAACCATGGTGTCCTGGGTCTCCTTTGGCTCCAGAAGGTCCTTGGGAGCCTGGAGGACCTGCGTAACCAGGAGAGCCTTTCATTCCTTTGGAGTCATGTTTGTTATTCAAGGCTGGCTCGCCCTAGAGAGAGAGGGAAAGAAAGAGAGAAAGAGAAAGAGAGAATGAGCGTGTGGGAGACAGACAGACCAGACAGACAGACAGAAAGGGAGAGGATAGTGTTATCAGAGTCAGGTAATTGTCACATTGGTGTTTAAATGGTGATGATAGCTTTACAGTATTGTGTTGCACAGTGGCAGTGATTTCAATTGCTGGTAATTGTGACTCTGTTTGTTGATTGCACCTTCTGTCCAGGTGATCCTGGGAGGCCTGGTTTTGCACAACTGGACTCTCCTTTAGTTCCTTTTGGCCCGCGTGGACCGGGCCTACCGTCTAGTCCTGCATCTCCATTGGAACCCAGCCCTCCCTTTGTTCCATGGGGACCTACGAGATCACATCCCACCCCCAACTCAATAACAGTAAAAACCTATAATCCACGGAGACTTAAAATCATATCCACACAACTCAATACGAACAGTAAGAACATCATCAATCAGCTATTAATTAATTTGAGCCCTTTTCAATATGATATCATAAGTTGTTATACCATGCAGCATGACAAGCATACAAGAAGACTATTGAATAGTGAAATGTTGTTGTGCTTGTGTGTGAGTGTATGCGCATCTGTGAGTGTGTGTGTGTTTCAGTGGTTGTGTGCGTGTTAGGGTTGGGCGCTATCCAGATATGAATACCTTCATACCGTTCCTGTACCATACCGGGGTACAGTATTACAGTAATACAAGGACCGCTATTTTTTTTCCAAGTGTAAAAAATCATAAAATAACACCCCCCCAAAAAAGAAAATTTAGGAAGCAAGGATCGTGATCCAGGAGGGGATTAATTGTCTCTGCCGTAACCAAGAAGAATGATATTGCAAGATAGCCACATAGCTAGCAAGTTAGCAAACCAAATGCATAGCTGGAGCCCTTGATCTAGAGATAATTTATTTGGCGCAAATCTTAGTTAACATATAAGAAGTGGCGTAGCACGCACCCTCCGAGCTTTAATTCTAAATAAAATACATTTCATTCCGTCGGTTAAATATGTTAGACCTACAGAGTGATAGGTGGATTGTGATGCCCAGCAGAATCCCCACTCAGACTATGGCTACCCCCCAGGCAGACACAGACAACCTGAATACCATTTTGCTGTTCATGATGGTAGTGTACGGCAGGGGGTTGCAGATGGCCACATACCTGTCAAAGGCCATGATCATGAGAACTGTGTGTGATGTCGTTGCATGAACATGAGCACAGAAAGCCTGAATGACACACTCCATGTAAGTGATATATCGCTCAGGTTCTGTGGTCAAAATGTCCCCTAACAGACAATGTATCATCGCTGTAGCCCCGACTATGTTATTAAGAGACAAGTGTCAGAAAAGGATGTACTGTACACGGGATGATGCAGGCTCCTCTCCATGGAGATCAGTGTGTGT